>NW_017308822.1:83901-96904 GCF_000935625.1 Nanorana parkeri | reverse complement strand
TGTTTGGTGAAATGTGTTAGAGGCATGTGGCTGCAAGCCAGGGAGCATTAGTGTGACTGGGATGGAGGAACACTTAAAAAGATGGTCTCCGGCAGCATCGGTGTGCTGTACTTTTTTTTTACATTAAAACTTCAACTAACAACTATTTAATCACAGTTAAATGTGATTAAATAAATCAAATAAGTTCATACATTTCATAAAACATGAATATTATTGAATATATATATATATATACCGTATTTTGCGGTCCATAAGACGCACCGGACCATAGGACGCAGGGAGGTCCGGCGCGCCTTATGGAGCACTCGACAGACTGTAGCTTCTGACACAGCTTCTATGACAGAAGCTGTGACAGAAGCTGCAGTTAGTGACCGCTGAGACAGGTGGCGCTGTGATTACAGCGCCACGGTCTCAGTGATTACACAGAGCAGACGAAGAAAGTCCGTTCTTCGCCTGCTCTATGGTAATCTCGATCGTCGCCGCCGCTCGGTTTTAATACGAGTGATCTCATTAGATCACTCGTATTGAACGAGCAGTGGCTCCTACTGCTGAACGTGATCGCCGCCGCCGCTGCTCGGCTTTAATATGAGTGATCTCATTAGATCACTCGTATTAAACGAGCAGTGGCTCCTACTACTCGCCCGGCGCCCGAAACTGCATGTCTCGGGTGTCGGGATTCGCTCCATAAGACGCAGGCTCATTTTCCCCCTCCTTTTGGGGGGAAAAAAGTGCGTCTTATGGAGCGAAAAATACGGTATATATATATGGTGAACTATACATAAGAATATCTAAAACTACTAAGAGCCATAACCCGATGCACAATGATCCTATTTCTGTGTTTTGTGTATTTTTATGTGAGTTCTATGATAATAAAGCTTTTTTAAGTATATCAGTGTGCACTATGGTATATGCTTTTTTATCTCCAGGTATTTGAATGAGGAATATTGTAAGACTGAGGAATGGAGGACTAAATCTAAGTTGTGGGTGTTATCCCTCACAGTTTAAAATGGATCAGCATGAATAGACGGGGTGTGGGTTTTTCTTTTTAAAAACTCCTTGTCAAAGGACTAAAGCTTGGGCTCAATCTACTTGTCCCTCCTGACAATCTACTTCATGATACTTGATACTTGTCAAATTTTGTGGCACAGCAGCCAGGTGAAACCCAAGCAAGGATAAAGAACACATACAACCTTCATGCAGATAGTGTCTTTGGTGGAAACTAGGGATGCACCGATATAATTTTTTTGGTATCGAGTACGAATACCGATATTTATATTTCGGTACTTTCTGATACCGAGTACCAATAACGGCACTTTCACTAGCATGGAGACGGCGTCCCGGCCAATCAGGAAGCCAGTTGGCTTGTCATTGCCAGCCTCATGGCTTCTTGATTGCCCAGGAAGCCGACTTCATGCTGTTTGGCTGGGTCGATGTTGATTGGCCCGGAAGCCAGCTTTCAGCATGGAGCAGGCTTCCACGCCAATCAGGAAGGTGGGAGGTGGGTCATTACCTGCCACTCGGACTCCTGATTGGCTGGGAAGCCGGCTCAATGCTGTTTGGCCAGCTCGATGCTGATAGGCTGGAAAACGCCTCTGACCTGAAGTTCCAGTATCGGTAAAGGTATCAGAGCATTTGGGCGAGTATGAATACTAGCTTAAATACTCAGTTTTGGTGCATCCCTAGTGGAAACCAAACCAAGGACCACAAAACCAGAAGACAGAATTCCAAACCTCAAGGCCCTGTGTCAATATAATACCCAAGAGGAATGCAGGAATGAAACAAATATTTTAACAAATCTGTCAGAGAAGCTGTGCGTTCACTAACCTTAGTAAAGTGAAGCTGTGTGCTCTTTCATAATCATATCATGTGCAAAAGAAATTGTAAAAAAAGCTGAATTTTGTGCTTACACGTGATTGGATGAATGAAGTGGACATCTTCAGTTAATAACTAAGCTATTAACTGAAAAAAACCTATTGGTTCCACGACAGATATACATCCCAAGCACTTCTCTGAGCTGAGTGCCGGGACCTGTCTCCACCTCCCAACAGCACACGAAAAAACAAAAAGGGAAGCAGCACTCCAGATCTCTTAACCGGGGTATACTTTGTTATGCCACTTGGCCTTGGGCAGACCACCTGAGCTCCTTCTTTTATTGTCGCCTTTCACTCTGAGCTTATTCATAAATTGGGAGACATGGAAGGATAGTTTCATAAACAGATCAATTAAACAATTGCATGATAAAGTGTTAACATTTGCCTCACTGGTATCCTATGAAATGTATCCAACAATCCTTAAAAAAAAGTTTCACTTTGTGATAAACTCCGGACAAGTAGAATGAATCTCCCAAACATGGACACTTACAGAAACAGAAACCTGACAGGTATTCTAATCCCTCTCCAATCCAATATCCAAACCTAAAAAAAATGTTGGCTTAAGTTGACCCTGCTGGAATGAATGTATTTAATGTCTTGAAATAGCCGGAGAAGGGGAGAAACAGCTTACAGCAGGTATGGCACGGGAGCGAGTGCTGAGAGTTATGGAGATGAGGAGAGGGATGTGCTACTGTAGTCCAGCAGGGGAGAACGCAGGCATGGCTGACAATAGTGCTTGGGATTTCAATAAAGCAGAGGCAACTTTGTCAGCCCACTACAGGAAGTCGGGAGTTTAATGGATTTTGGCAGGATCGCTAGGAATTTTGAAAAAAGCCTTTAGTATTTTTTAGGTTACATTACCAATATGAATGAATATAATTTAAAATATGTATAAATGCAATGTACAAAAAACATTTTTGACTGGTATTAAATGGAGTAAGAAAAGTGAAAGAACAGTATTTGTCTTAACACGAAAACCTTTTGCATGCACAAAGCCCCCTCTTGCACAATGCCCTTGTTGAGGGACCTTTTCTCACCTCTGTCTTCCCCAAAAAGGAGGTGCAGGCAATAGTAAAATGGGAGGAGGACTTATGAGTACCGGGGATATATTAGTATCCCTTACCCATTCCCACAAAGAGGTAAAAGCAAAAACAAAACTCAATTAAAAATCCTTTAAATAAAACAATAACATAAATATTAGCTTTTAATATCAATGTCCCTAGAAGTAAATCTAGCATCAAACACAAGGTACAGTGATGTATCGATTAATCAAGTCATCCATCAAGGTAATCCACGTCAATCTGGATTTGGGGCAGGGCTGTGGGCAGTGGGAATAGAACATGTTCCAACATCAGTGGTCAGTGGAAGTAAACAATGTTCGGTCGCAGTAAAAATGCCCCAGGGTAAGTGAGAGGAAAAAAAATCTAATGCCTGTGGTCAGTTGGAAAAGGAATAATGCCCCATCCGAGGTGTCAGTCAAAGGAATAGTGTCCCACGTCCCACATACATTTTAAGTGGGAGGAATAATGCCTCATCATTAGTGTCAGTGGGAGAAATAGTGTTCCATCAGTGGTGTCAGAGGGAAAAATTGTGCCCCATTCTTGTGTTTAGTGGGAAGAATAGTGCACCAAGGGCCAGTTAAAGGCAAGCAGAGGGCTACATCTGGCTCGTGAGCCGCAGTTTGGGGACCACTGCCCTACGTCATATAGCCTAAACTGCTACAATGTCCACCCTTGCCTGGCTCGCCACATTGTAAACTCTGAACTTCCTGACAAAAACTGTGCTGGAGTGTTGGAAAGTAAGGTGGTGGAAAGTGCATTTAGTGCTGCACATGGTCTTGGAAGGTAGTCTAAGCATTTGAACATATTACACTTCGGATCTTCCTTCCTAACTCATGCTCAAATTAGACTTGGCATGATACATTTTTAAACACAGGCTACCCTACCAGCATTGCAATATTCATATTATTTCATAATCCAACAATGTGATGCACAGCTGTGCCTGCTCAAGGGTGACTTGAAGGTTTTTTTTGTTTTGTTTGTTGAATGAACGGTCATCCACAGAGTGTTCAGATCAGACAGCATGTGTTTAATTTTACCAAGAGATTTCTTCTGATACACTTGCCGAGCAATACCATGACCCTGTAGACTGAATTCAGATGTGCCCAGAATGCAAAAGTACCGTAATCAATAAGGACTGAATGCACATATCAGACATCTCATCCAGACTTTCTACACATTATCATTATATTTTAGACTTGTGAGATAAGGCAGCTCTTGCTGAACAAGTAGATGTCTATGCACACACTGTACTAAAAAGATATTAAAGTGTTTTAATTTTATTTATACAAGGGTTTAGGACTGACATTAAAACACACATTGTTTTAAATTTTGTTTGGAAAGCACTCTCAATAACTTTAGTTGTCATTATTTTATTTAATTAAACCAAACCTTTCCTTTTCCAATGTTTAGAGATCAATTACCAAATCTGTAGTCCTCAGGTTATAAAATGCTCACTGGTGCATAATCAGTAAACATAAAATCTGCTCCAGCCTGTCCCCTGGGACTAGATTATTTCCCGCTTGAGTGACACCATCTTGTCTTCTACACAGCATAGAGAATGTGAAACCAGGCTATCAAATGAAGCCTGCATGTCAAAGACAACTCTGCCCTTCCAATGATGGGAACATGTCAATTTGCTTTATGCATATGCCAAGTCAGTGGTTAGAGATTTACTTAGCTGTTGACTTTTGACAAAAGCTTAGTTCTGTTTAGTCTACTTATTTAAGGGGGAAAAATGTGTTTGAAAGAGCTGATGGGGCAGATTATGAGGGCCCCACTATGTTTACCTGTCTCAGGTTCATTTTAAAGAAAATCATAAACCACACATTTTTCTCAGTTATGGACAGACACCAAACCTGCTGGTTCAATCTCATTCTGGGAAGGTTTAGCATAACACAGGTGGTCCTTATTTTGAAGATCTCACAGTGTAGACTTTTAGATTATTAAATGTGGTCATATTTATTCCTTTGCGGAATCTAGAAAAAATAGCAGGACCAGATTGCTTGACATAAAGTTGATTCAAGCAACAGTTGATCACAAACTGATCACAAACATGCAATATGTTTATTATGGGTCATGGCTCCTGTACATGTCCATCTTCCCACAAGCTGGTGATAAAATACAAATCTTTACACGCATGAAGACTTTTGGATATTTACTCTAAACACAGGTAAAATCTTATAGTATCAGTTAATCAGTTCAGTTTATACTTTTATATTTGTGTAGCATGATTAACTATCAATACTACAGGTGAAACTCGAATAATTAGAATAGCGTGCAAAAGTAATTGCAGTAAGTGCTGCAAAAGGGGCCCAAACCAAGTACTGAGTACATATGCATGCTTGTACTTTTCAGAGGTCCGATATTGTTCTATGTACAATCCGTGTTTTATTGATTGCATGTAATAATCTACTTTTTTGAGGTTGTGGATTTGGGGTTCTTGGGGTTTTCATGAGCTGTAAGCCATAATCATCACAATTATGACAAATCACGGCTTGAATTATCTTGCTTTGCATGTAATGAGTCTATCTCATATATTAGTTTCACCTTTTAAGTTGCATTAGTGAAATAAATGAACTTTGCACGATATTCTAATTATTCGAGTTTCACCTGTATATTACCATAATAGTATTGTGATTAAGGTTAGAATTGAACTGCTTTGCATATGATACATTAGGACTAGAGAACCTCAGCACCCCAGCTGCTGTGGAACTACAA
This sequence comes from Nanorana parkeri, assembly GCF_000935625.1. Taxonomy (NCBI): domain Eukaryota; kingdom Metazoa; phylum Chordata; class Amphibia; order Anura; family Dicroglossidae; genus Nanorana; species Nanorana parkeri. The sequence goes on along the minus strand of NW_017308822.1, from coordinate 91,254 downwards.
TTCCCATGAAGCAGATGGAGGGCCAAGGTTGTCTACCCCTGTGCTACATAATAAAGACTGGCAAGATCTTTAAAAGGAGAATTATGGGGTAACCTTTTTTCCCATACATCTCTTCAGGGTCACACGAGGACATATATTGTGTCCTCTTGTGACCCAAAACTCAGTATATAGCAGGCTATTGCCCACTATATACTGAGAGCGCAGGTCTGCTCCACAGCCGGGATGGATCTCTACAATACTTTCGAGATCCACCCCACTGCCTGATTGACAGCTGGCTCTGCCTCTCTGGAGGCAGAGCCAGCTGTGCCCGCCTCCTCCCACATCCATTTCTTCAGTCAGCACTGGAGAAACAGAAAGGGGAGCGGGGGAATCCCTGGGGGGAGTGGTGACTGACAATCACCACTCTCTGCAGGGAGAGGATCCAGAAGTCAGTGATGGGGGCTATATGTGTTCGCTGCCTTCCCGATCATTAAAGCCGACCTGTGACAGCTTATTTTTTCACAGGTCAGCTTGAATTATGGGGATGAGTGTTTTTCACTCATCCCCATAATTCTCCTTTAAGATCTGCTACCTGGACAAAACACTACATTTAACTCCTCTGTATTTTTTGCTGCAGAAAAATCAACCATAATGTTCCCAGTTTGGAGTTTTACTTTCATGCTTAGTCAATATCAGATGCTAAATGATCCTAACAAACACCTGTTGCTTGTGTCTGTGACAATTGTCGTGTCCCCATCCCTAAGCCAAAGTGAAATTATGAATGCTAATTACAGCTAACCATGCCAATTAGGAAATGTACTGTGAGTGGCCGCATAGCACTAAGGAGTAAGTGAAAAGAATAAGCTACCACTGCTGAATTAAAGCATATCTAAACCCAAAAGGAAAAATTTAATATATTGCAGCTTACCAATTCTTAGATGTGGTGTCTGCATTAGTTATCTTTCTCATCTGGTGATCTGGCCAGTAGGACTGTTATTTTTTCAACTCCCTCTAACTGACCAAATGGTCCAGCAAATGTGGCAGATAGAAGGTGGAGACAAACCATTTAACATTGACAGGGAAAACCTTTATTGCAAACATTTAAAAAAAAACTGTTGCTGTAACTATTTAAAAAGTGTTAGCTGTAGTTCAGCTTTAATTTGTTAGTCAAGTATATCTAAGTTTGGTAATACAGCTAAAAGGACTTTTAACATAGGGTGGCACTGTTGCTACCCAAGGAGGTGCCATCCTACGACAGGAAGCGTGTTACTGGCAGGATCTCCAGGTGAAAATAAAGGCAAAAAAAGCATAAAAAAAAATAAAAATTCAGCCACCACATCTCAGGATGGGTATGCTGCAATATATAACATTTTTGGTTTTGGGTTTGGAAATGTTTTAAATACCTAAATTTAAGTCTGATGTGAGCATAATAATATGTGAAAGCAAGCAACCCCAATGAATCCCATGAACAACACTGTGAGGCTGAAAAAGGCTTTGAAAAGTACTAAAAGGAAATGTCCAGTTTTGAGTACTAAACAGAATGTAAAACTGTGCTCTCGCAATGCAAGTATATGGGCATTATACCATAACATCATCTGACTGGCTATGAGAAAGTGCAAGAAAGGACCTGAAAGAACAGGAAAACATGCAATGAAGCAAGGGAGGGGGGGGGGGGCCCCTTGGGGGGGGGGGGGGAACCAATCAGCATCAAAATGAGGAAATAGCAACAATTTCACAACATAAAACATGATAAGTTTGTTAATATGCTCCTCAATAGAATCACAGTTATACAAGTCAAATTTGGAACTTGGTGAATCGATTAATTCTTCTGAAATTAAAATTTATACATAATTTCTTCTATTTATTTATACTCCAATGGAGCAATGGAAAAAGTTTAATTTTGAAGATTTATTGGATACAAGGAAGACTTTTTCATTTTGATACAGAAGGGTTTTTTTCTGTTTGGCTTATTTATGTAACACCAGTTACTCATTTTATACTGGATAGAACACAAGTGGTCTATTCACTAAGCTGCCGTTCGGTGAATAGCCGAACGCTGTTCGGCTATTCACTTCAGGCTGGTACGGCATACATCGGGTGGCTTCGACATGTGGACCGGCTAAGCCGAACCTCCGGCAGGCTACTCGCTGCTGTTCGGTCTATTCTTATAGATGCCGAACAGCAGTGAGTGAATAGCCGACTGCCGCTGGGCGGCATACGGCTCGGCTGCTCTGCTCGGTCCCTCTGTGGTACCGAGCAGAACAAAACAATAGTTTAAAAAAGATAAAAAGAACACGATTGTGCGGAGCTAGCAGTGACAGCTAGCTCCGCCCAACAGTTTTCTATTGGCCGGCAGTTCTGCTGCCATCAAAAAAAAAGAAAAAAAATCTCTCCCGGGCGCTCCGGGAGTCTCCCGCTCCTGGCCGCCCAGGAGAGAAACACTGCTTTTTCTTTTTTTTTTCTTTATTCTGACACGTGTTCCGTGTCAGAATAGAAAAAAAAAAATTTCGGCCATAGGAATGCATTGCTAGATTCCTAACGGTTATTTCAATTTGCAATAGTCATTAGCAAACTAGCTATTGTACACGCCCTCTACTGCTGTCAATCAGTAGTGGTGGACCTGATGGAGAACTGCAGCAATGGCAAATTGAAATAGCCAATAGGAATCTAGCAATGCATTCCTATGGCCAAAAATGTTTTTTGTTTTTTTTTCTATTCTGACACGGAACACGTGTCAGAATAAAGAAAAAAAAGAAAAGCAGTGTTTCTCTCCTTGGCGGCCAGGAGCTACTTTTGTTCTTCATGGTCCCTGTGTGTGTTGTAAAGTAGTCACTGCTCCAAACTCACTCCCATGATGGACTACAATCTCAATTCAAATTAGTAAAGTAAATGTGAGATTGTAGTCCATCATAGGAATGAGCTTGGAGCAGTGACTACTTTGCAACACACACAGGGAACATGGGGAACAAAAGTAGCCACCCTCCAGAAGGAAGGACAGTGTCAGCACCAATTCAGAGATGATGAGGATCTACAGCTGAGTGAGACACAAATAAGATACATTTGTGATAATAGTTAAGGTATGTTATTTCATCTTTAAGGTCTAACTCCTGAATTTAGCATCACATTAAATGCTACATCTATTATTTATATTTATCACATTAGTATCAAGCGGGCTTGGCAGATTTAATGTATGAGCCTGGGTTAGATATACAATTCATGTGGTCAAATTGTATATCCCTTTGTTATTTTTAATGTGGGTAATTTACATTGCACAGAAAGTTTAATATAATTGGTTATTTATACTTTTTGTGTGCATGTGTATACAGATAGGCAACTTGTTCAGAGCCGGATTGTTTATCTATACCGCTGGCTGCACATTCATACTGACCATGCATTTGGCGATGACAGGGTGCCAATTACTTTTTTGCATGGTTATTGCTCTTAGCCTCAGGTCTTCATGTGGTGTTTAATGTCCTACTTTTCAATAGCTGTGTATGCCTTGATATTTTTGCCATTGGCAGTCTTGCATATAAGTACATGCTAGTCCTCTGTGAATTTTCATTGCTCATCTCTAATCGAACGTTTCTCCTTCTAAACATCATTTTCAAAAGAAAAACATCTGTGAATGTTCTATCATACTGTGTTTTCATAACTGCATATAATTGAACACTGTGTTTGAAACAAATCTTTTCAGATACCCATCCTCTTACCTTTAGATAAGGGGGGAAAACAATCTTCCAAATATAACTCCTGTAATATGAATTACAAATATTCTCATAAGGAAAGTTGTCTCATACATTTCCCAGGTCTCCCAAATTCTTCAAGATCAATACTTCCCAGTTATTTTATCCCTTCCAATAAAAGTAATCTCCTCACAACTCAATTGTCATTGCAGAGGAAAGGAACTCATCTCCCATGATGCCTTCAGTAGTTCTGCCTTTCTATGTGCTTAGAGCTCAGATTAGGCATACAGTATATTTATTTTCATCTTTTTTTTGTGATTTATTATTGTGACTACATTTTGAACTAGTTCAAGTAGCTTACAGCCTGGTTAACGTGATTGTGTGGAGCTGCCCAGTTCACTTTTGCCAGAGGCATCCATATTTTAAAAACAAAGTTCACAGCAGCTACAGCTTCTTTTAACCCCATGACTGCCAGTGTATAAAGGGCTATAATCCTGGCACCACACTCCTGCAGGATACCAATAAGGTAACATAATTGCAGTTTGATAACATACACTAGAGAGTACAAAGTTATAAAATGCACCTAATGCATCCCCCTTCCCCCTGGCTAAAAATGTGACTATCATATCAGGAATTTGTCTAGACAATAAAAGTTATGTTATAAAGAAACAAACCAGAACTGTCCAAGAAAAGAGTGAATAGGACGGAAACATGGAGGCTATTACTGTTCAATTCTCATTCTAGCAATGAACAGTGCCTGGCTGTCTTGCCAACCTTTCTGATTAAATACTATAAGTAACTAACCTAGAAGAAGCATGCAGATAAGGACTTCTGATTTAACTCTGACTTCCCTGATATGTATGATTGTTCTATGTCAGTGACTGAGAAAGTATTAAAGCCAAAGGTTTAGCATAACAATCAGGCGACTAGCATTTGCAAAAAGAGGTCATCACTGGCAGCTCTTATAGGTCACTTAAGTAAGGTTTACTTTATAGAGATTATGTTCCCAGTTGTTCTTTTATTTTATTGGTTTATACCAAAATATGAAAAAGATTTACCTTCATTATAAGTTGCCAAATGGCCTGAAAGGTCTCTCCTCCTATTGAAAATAGCTGTCTAATCCGTGCTGGGTGCCGCCATCTTGTTTCCGACATCAGAAACACCCTGCACACAGCAAGCAGTTACTAGTTTGATGCTCTAACATGCTCACTACTGCATGGCTCGGAGAGCACACAACCTTGCACTATGCCTCAGTGCTGTCAAGTGAGCTCTCATGAGCTGCCTTTGCAGGGACAGCTGGAAAGGCAGCATAAGTAGTAGATGGGAGGGTGAGAGAGACCAAAAAGACCTAGGAATCCGACACTGTCAGGAGTGTCAGATTCCCTTCAAAATTGCTGTATTTATATCTAGACTTGAAAGGGCTGTTTTTAAAAAGAAATTTACATACATTGAAGGATGTAGTTTACTGGATTGAATTATATTTTTAATTTAGGACCTGCAAGGTGGTGACACGGTCTCTTTCTAATGGCCCTTAAGAGTTGTGTTTTCTCCTATGATGCTTTGAACAGCATTAGCAGCACCAGCAGGGATAGAAATAAAATAGCTTTCTGCTACTGACTGGTTAATTCTATGCTTTTGAGCTCAGTTCTTACTGAACTATTTATTCCTGATTTATTGATGTTTCACTTTCAGTGACACCTTTTAAGTGTCATATTAAAAAAACGTGCACTGTTTAATTATTGAGTAGATTGTTAAGAAACAGGTCCCCGCTTTACCAGAGCACCAGAGCAGTATATTGTTGAAGATAGCCAAAAGGTAAGAGATGTATTCAAAAATTCATTTATTCAGTATAATAAAAAAAATAGAACTTGGCACTCCGGGCTCTTACATGATGGTAACAAGTAATGTCCAGAAAATGGGACAGCCTATTCCTCTGTTAGCTAGCATAAATAATGATTGCAACACTATACTAACATCAGAGTATTCATGTTAGCATGTTAATGAAAATGCTTTTTCACCCACTATGCACATCCATGCTTAATTTGGATGAGCTCCCTGTTAATACATCTCTGCTGTACCAAGAGATGAAAGAGACTCATCCATATAAAAATACAATCCCATGCAAGACATGCAATCCCAGCTGTCACTTTTAAAGCAAACCCTTCATTTAAGAAACATGGGGGGTGATTTACTAACCTAAACACACGCACGCACCAGGTGCGTGTGATTTTCACACAGCAAAACGTATTTATCAACCAAAAAGTCTCTAAAAGCATATTTCCACTAATGCCATATATGGAAAAATCATGCACATGATGCATATATAATGCTGCTTCAAAGTTTAGACAAAAATGGTTAGCTCATGCATTTACATTCCTGCATTCATCAACGCAAGCAACACAACATAGAGCTAATTTACACAACATCACCTTGCAATTCATGCAGGGCTTTGCACAACACACCTGCTGGGTGTGTACACACTACAAAGGTGTTTAGATTCCACCCATAGATCATGCTGGGAGGGAACACACTACAGAGGTGTATACATGTTCGTGGTGTGTTTATAAGGTTAGTAAATCAACCCCATGGAGTCTGAAATTGCTAACCTCCACTTCTAAATGCGCTAGTTTAATGGCTGTCAGGATAAATTCATTGCAGGTAAAGTACATTTTACTTTCCAGATCTACATACTTTCTCCAAAGCCAGTGACTCTCTGGGATCAACGGAACTGAGCACAGAAGAGGACTGATAAGGGAACCAAAGAATCCTGTCACCACTTTGCTAGCATTACTAAGTAGATATTCTAGCCTGTTAAATACACAGGCTAGATGGTGGCTTCTGGATGGTGGCTACTTTTGTTCCCATGGTCCATGTGTAACTTAAAGTAGCCACTGCTACAAGCCCGCTCCCATGATGGACTACAATCTCAATTCAACTTGTATTTAATTTATCATCTATCCCAGGAGCGAGCTTGGAGTAATGGCTACTTTACAACACACAGAGGGACCATGGGGAACAAAAGTAGCCACCGCCCAGAAGGAAGGACAGTGTCATCACAAATTCAGAGATGGTTTGATGATCCACAAATAGTTAACATTTTTGTTAATAGTTAAAGTGGACCTTTGCCCCCTTTTACTAAAAATCACATCTGCATACAGCCCTGCATGCTGATTTAAAATCATCCTATATTCATTAGTTAAACAAACTTGTTTTTCATTTACTTACAAATAGAGTTATCTACTTCCTGGTCCAGTTCTGGCACAAATGATGTGCCCAAGCGTTGCATCCTTGGAAGGTTACATCAGCAGAGCATTGCTGGGAAATTTCATCTGTAATCTCATGAGATCTCAGGGAAAGGCATTTTCCTCCCCTGAGAAGATGTGCATGATCACATGTACTAGTCACATGTCTAGTCACATGTGCCAGAGCTCAAGGAAGTAAATGGAGTGCTAATAATCTGCCCTTAAGTTAATAAGGCCACTGCCAGAAGACTGGGAAAGAAAAGAGAAATAAGGTTACAAAGCCTGCAATTATCTAGAACAGGCCTTCTTAAACTTTCTCCACTCGTGACCCCTTTTTGGCCGAGTAAATTTTTAAGGGACCCCAACGTCAGTCGGTGTCTCCCCCCTCCCCTAGCGCAAGTCGGTGTCTTCCCCCCCAGCGTCGGTCAGTGTCTCTCCCCCAGCGCCCA
>NW_017308822.1:25179-83834 GCF_000935625.1 Nanorana parkeri | reverse complement strand
TCTCTTTCTTAAAAACTACACAACACTGCAAATGATACATTAAACGGAAATAAAACAATCTAGCTTGGAGCCCAGGCCTCCTCGGCCCTCACACAAGTCCCGGCTGTACCCCCCTGATGGCGGTGCTGGCCAGGGACTCGGATCGTGACCCCCCTGTTCACGTGCGGGACTCCATATGGGGTCGCATCCCACACTTTAAGAAGCACTGATCTAGAAGTATGTGTTTGTAGATTGTCATTACTAAACATTTCTAAAGGTGTGTTTGTTGTTATTTTAAAGATATGGATAAAGTTCCTCTTTAGGGCAGGTTCACACCATTTTCCGGACCAGATCTGGACCAAATCAGGAACGCAGTGCATTGCATTTTCCCGCAATTTTACTGTAATTTTGCCGAGCTCCAGAGATGGGGTTTCTTTTCCTTTTTTTTAGCTTAAAATGGGCTTTCGGGTGTGTTCCAGTGTGTTTGCATCAGTTTATATGAGATTTTGATGCGTTCCAGTGCATTCCAGACCAGACAAAATGAGACACGCAGTATTTTTCTGGTCTGGTCTGGAACGGGCTGCGCTGGTGTGAACAGAGGCCATAAATAGCATAGGGATACAATAGGATGCATTTTGGGTCCGGAAACAATCTGGTCTGGTGATGATCTGGATGTGGTGTGAATGGGTCCTTAACCTCCCTGGCGGTAATCCCGAGTCTGGCTCGGGGTGAATTTTCAATGCTAGGAGCGGTAACCCCGAGCCAGACTCGGGCCGCAGAGAAAAGTGACACTCACCTTGTCCCTGCAAGCCCGCGGCGTCCTCTGCTGTACGCGGCCCGAAAATGAAATTAAAAGTCGGCATCTGACTTTTTGTTTCATTTTCGGGCGTCACAGCAGGCGGGAAATTCAAAAGTGAAAAGTTGTAATGTACATAGAATACACACAATACAATGTAATCTGCTATGATTACACTTATGTATCAAACTATTGTACCGCTTTTGGTACAAAATTCCTGACATAATCATACCGCCAGGGAGGTTAAGGTACTTGAATGACGTTTTAAGAATTAACTCCTAGAGTTTATTGTCACTTTAAGTAATCTCTTGCTAAAAAAGAAAAAAAAACTATAATAATCATTTTATTTTAGATTAGATTAATCATTCCAAAGTAATTTACTAGCAGTGAAACACTGAAAATCACAGCAACTTGAACTTTGCAATTTAACATAATTACCAAGTCAAATCCGTTGTTGACCTTTCCTTCACAGTTATTTTTGGCTTTATTATTTTTGTTTTTTTTGTTTATGTTTTCATATCAAAAGCTTTAATGACTCACTGACAAAAAATTGTTACATAAAGTGTTTGCATGTGCAGGCTTCCTCCAAACCTTGAAATACAAATATGAGGGAAACCACTTGGCCAGTGTTTGCTAGACGACAACAGTAAATAGGGCTATTTTTTTGTACTTTATTTGACAAAGCAAAAAAAGAAAGAAACTGTGACCTCCAAGGTTGAATACTTTAGTATACCAAGAACATTTAAAAAAGATTTAAAGCAATATGATTAGATTTGTTAGAAAACAATATCAACAAGTTAAAAAAAAAAAGTGTCAACTTTGGCTACTTTCTGTGAAATTGATTGGATGGTGAAATCTCTAGTGCTCAGGATTTTAATCCACAGCAATGAAGAGAATTTAAATTTCCTAGCTCAGAAACTATACATATATACTGTATATATACTGTATACACTGATCAACCATAACAATATGACCATCTGTCTAATATTGAGCAGGTCCCCTTTTTGCTGCCAAAACAGTCCTGACCTGTTGAGGCATGGACTCCACTAGACCTCTGATGGTATGCTATGATATTTGGCACTAAGCCATCAGTAGTAGATTCTTTAAGTCCTGCAAGTTGCAAGGTGGGACCTCCATGGATCGGACTTGTTTTCCTTGCACATCCCACAGATGCTCAATTGGATTGAGACCTGGAGTCAACATCTCAAACTCCTTGTGTTCAAACCATTCTTGAACAACTTTTGCAGTGTTTCATTATTCTGCTGCAAGAGGCCACTGCCATCAGGGAATACTGTTTCCATGAAGGGGTGTACTCGGTCAGCAACAATGTTTAGGTAGGTTGTAGGTGTTAAAGTAACATCCACATCAATGGCAGGACCCAAGTATTCCCAGCAGAACATTGCCCAAAGCTTCACACTGCCTCTGCCTCACCTGTTAGTGGTCATAATATGACTGATTGGTGTATTCGGTCAGGCTCAACTAATAGTGGCAGTAGTAATCCAGTTTGGTGCTGGATGGCTTACTTATGTCAGCTAGACTAACAGGGTGCCCCCTAATGGGTTTCCCAAAACAAGCAGGCAACACATGTACCTTTCTGGTGCTCTGTCAGCAGTCAGCCTGTTCACTCAGCAGCAGACTCACAGAAGTGAGTGAAAGACTCTCTCAATCTTAAGCTAAGATATAAGAAGGTCTGTGGACAGCTGACTAGTTAGTAAAGTCTGGCTAACAGGTAAAATGTGAACCTAGGACTAGATGCTTTATCCCCCCAATTTTCTGCAAAGCCTCCAGGATCCAAACCACAACTTATTAAGATCTGAGATAACAACAAGGTTTGCTTCCTTCATAGCAGACACAAACTATGGAACAATCTTGCCAGTCAGTGCCTCACATTACATTAAATGGCTACTAAAGCAATTCATATTCTGCATCTCTGGAGGAAGTGCCTTTCTGGTGGAGATTTAGGAAAAAGCGATCCTTTCTGGGAATTGCTACACCAGACAGGGGTCTGGTGACACTACCCCTGCAAGGTGGCTGTGCAAAAGGGGGGTGAGACAATGCAAGATTCCCAGAGAAAGAATGATGAGAATCATTTACAACATCAGTAAACAAATCCAGTTGAATGTGACTAATCACTACTAGCCATACAATTGCCTGTTTAAATGAAAACCTTTACAGACATCCTCAGGAACTAAAAATATACCAAACTGCCAAAAAGTAGGAGATACAGTACATGGATAACTAGATTTACCATTGGGCACATAGGTCCAGGAAGCATAAAATTTTTAGGGTTCAGGAAAGATGGAGAAAAATATTAACAACTACTATCACTCGTCCTTTTTTTTGTTAAGAACAACAACAAGATTGACAATTCTAAAAACATCATGCAAATGTTACATAACTTAGAACTGCAGCATCAGCTCCCTGCATTGATATCCAGTAAGGCAAGTACGTAAAAGAAAAAAGGGCGGTATATTGTTTTCTAAACACAATTAGAAAATACAAGGTAACACAATTATGGTTTCAATGGGAAGCTTCATCGTTATAGATAAAAAAATCAATCCGCTAAGTTCAAATTATAGTGAACAGAGACAGCAGATGCCCCGTGAATGGTTAAATAGAAATGCAGACTGACCCACAAAAAAATAAACATTTTCATCATAGTGCTGTAAATATGTGCAAATACTGCAGTAACAAAAATGTTAGAACTAGTTCTCGATATGCAAATAATGTCCCCTAGCAAATCCAACAACCATTATAATTAGTTGCTGACAAATGAGTCCTGGCTTCAGGGGGCATGAATATAAGGAGTATAAGGAGTAACATAAATTGTGAACATTTCAGCAGTCAACTACTACTACGGACCAAAATTGATCTTAAAAGCAGTTTCTTACCTTGACTTTCATCTCTGCTATGCTCCAGGCATGAACTTTTCACAACATCTGTTTCAGTTGTGACATTATTGGTTCCAGTTAGTCTAATGTGATGTATCTGAACATTTTGTGCATCATAATACCTGTTTCAATTCCCACTGCAAAAATAAAAATTGTGGATCAGCAGCTATGGGACAGGGCAGCTTGCCTGGTGGGCCTCGTACCTAAGTGGTTTTTCCACCTCTGACTGAGCAGAGTGATGGAGATCTGTCAGAACACATGTGTGACTTGGCTTCTACCTACCAGAAAAGCCCAACACTTAAACGTTTGCATTACATTAAAGGGTATCTGTCACAATAGAACAATTGAGGATACCACTGTTGACCTCCTTTTGAGAATGCTGGTTCTGTAGCTGCCATGCTGATGCTTTGTTTACCACGATGTCCAAGTCTGTGACCTGGTATAGAGACAAGAAACTCTGAATTTTCTGACATTAATTTACAACATGCTTTTTGGGGGTCTATGATTCAAGTCCTGATGTCAGGCAAAGCCAGGCAACTTGCAATTTTTCAAGCAGTCTAGTAATGGCAACACCCATACCTCTCAAGAAAAAAGTCACTTTAAGCTTGAAAGTTTTTGGATTAATGTTTGCATATTTCTTTCAATAATAAAAAAAAATTTTTACAATTAAATATTAAACTTTTTCTTTCAGACTGTCTATTTCTAATTGAAACATTGCCACAGACTGAAGGGAGAGTAGTGGAAATAAGGGAGGGACGGAAAGAAACTGATTTTCCAAGTTGTGTCTGTAATCTGAACTTAAGGTATTGAGCTTGTTAAATAGTTTTTTTTTACTTTTTTCTGTCAAACAAAGCAGTTAAGATACATATGGTAAACACATGGAGCTCTACCGGTAATCTGGAACTAGTAAGTAGGAAACATTCATACGTAATATTTCATATTGGTTTGATTAAAATATGAATTCATATTTTTAAAAAGTTTACTTTTTCTGAATTTTGAACTAAAGAAAAAAAAACTGTTTCACTGCTAGCATCATAAGACCTATGTTGCTGGCAGCACAGTCCTGTAAACTGATACCTGGCCGCTATAGCAGCACAGAGTTTGTTTCCATTTGCCCAGCAGGCCGTTGAATTGCTGATGGAAGTGATGTGAGCAGCTGTATAGCAGCATTATCACTTCCACGGGTACAGAAACAGACTGCCTCCTATCTGACCCCCACCACCATGTATCTCAGGTTCCGCTGCCCCCACTGGCTGCCCTTGACATCTATGATGGATGTCAGAGGGGAGAGCAAACATACGTTCGCTGATCATTCAAGTGCATGAAGATAGAATCGACAAAACTGTCATTCCCCGGCTGCTGTGGTTGGGGAAGAAGCGAATCAAGCACGAGCTGTACTTGATTGGCTTCGTTAGAGTGTATAGGTGACATTAGGGGGTTAATAGACCCCTAATGTCTCCTTAAAGTAATATGTCCATTCCACTGTGCTATCAAATAGGGGTCTTGCCAGTCCCCTATGTGATAGCAATAAAGTTTAAAAAAAAAGAAGCCCAGCACATCACAATGGCAGCTGAAGATCCCCAGTATGTCCCCACACCAAATCCAAAAAGCTAAACAGAAATGGCAATGTCACCAATCAATGTATAACTAGCTTTTAAAGTAAGGTGCACATGGAAGGGCTTTGCACAGTACAAACACAAATATTTCCCAGCACACTCACTACAAAAAGAAATGACATTGTCTAACAATTGACGAGGTAGTTTGGCTGACATTGATGATCAGGACAATTTAAGAGAGTGAATATCTCTAACGGGGACATAGCCAACAATAAAAACTTGACAGTGGTTCTAACCCCTCACCAGTCTAAAAATCTACAGGATTTTTCCTTTATTTATACTTTAAGGTAAATTAATCTTTGTGTAGATTGCATTAGGTTATAATTTTACTTTTGTTAAAAGATAAAGATTAAATGGTACAATTTGATCAATTATGAAAAACAAGAACTAATGATAATTCTCATGCACAGAAGGACTGGCTTCTAAACACTATCTTGACCTGTGTGCACCCATGTCCCTCTGTGTGTTTCTGACACACAATTACCCACAAAACACCAGTACCGATAGCCTTCCTTTTATGCCTAGGAACCATTTACCATGGGTAAGTCTATAAATGTGAAAGAACCAATTACTTGTGCTGCAGTGCAAGGAACATGCTGATAAGAGAAGACAGCAAAATGACAGAGACACAAGCTCAACAACCTGCTGCTTCTCATTTCACTGTGTAGTCATAGGTTGGGGGTAGGGATGAAGCCTGTAAGTGTTACATAACTACAGCACAGAAAAAAAATCGTCTGCCTTGCCAGACAGGCTGTGTGGCAAAGATGTGTAAATCCCAGGACTAGATGAACAGAAATAGAAATCATTTGGCACATTTCATATGTGTATTGAGCATTTTGCCTGGGGATCAGCTTTAAATGGGCAATTCTTGCTAAAAGCAAAATATTTACAAACACTTAAAGAGGAACTTTACCCATGTATTTTGAAATGACAACAAAGGAACCTTTAGAAATGTTTATTAATGACAATCTACTAACAGATACTTCTAGAAAATTGACGGCTTTTTATTCTGTGCATGCTTTATTTTTTTCCCTACCCATACTTCCCACAGTGGCCATTTTCACTAAGGGCAGATTAATATATCTCCCTTTACTTCCTGGAACTCTGGCACATGTGACTAGGACACGTGACCATGCACATCATCTCAGGGGAGGAAAATGCCTTTCCCGGAGATCTCATGAGATTACAGATGAGATTTCTCAACAATGCTCTGCTGATGTAACCTTCCCAGGATGCAACACTTAGGCACAGGCTGCATCACGAATGCCCAAGAGGACCAGGAAGTGGAAAAATAATTGTAAGTAAAATAAACATATGTTTGTTTATTGAATGTAAGATGATTTCATATCAGCATGCAGAGCTGTGCACGCTGATGTGATTTTTAGCAAAAAGGAGTAAAAGTCCACTTTAAGAAATTAGCACAATTAAAGGAGAACTATGAAGTGAGTGATTTTCACTCAACCTCATAGTTTGAGCCGACGTGTGACAATGGAACTGTCAGGCGTCGGCTCAATAGATCAGGAAATGAACGAACACCTACCGTCACTCGCTCACTTCACGATCATGTCCCTGCAGAGAGTCGTGACTGTCACTCACGGCTCCCTGCAGGGATCCCCCCCCCCTGCTCTGATCCCCAAGCGCTAAATGGCATCTAGATAGGCAGAGCCAGCTGTTAATCATGCAGCTGGGTGGATCTCAACAGTAATGTTGGGATCCGTCCCGGCTTCAACGGTCTCAGTATACTGAGCTTTGGGTCATGGGAGGACGCTAGTTTATGTCCTCCCGTGACCCTTCAGAGAACTATGGGGAAAAACACTTACCCCATAGTTCTTCTTTGAATCAGACACGATATGTACACAAAAAGACATAAGCCATTTTTTTCATTGGTGAATAAACTAGGTAATACCTAAACATTACTGTCCTAGATAGATACATTGTTTCCCAGCTCCTAGCAGAGAACTGTGAACATAATTTAATTAGGTGTATTTGAGGTGTCTAATATATGTAAGAGCTGTAAAACGTGAAAAGAATCAGAATAGAAAATATTTTAGACCTTTAGACTTGAACTGATAATAAGGACATGCCTGACAGCTTTGGGTGTACTGGAACAAAAGAAAGGGCAGATATTAAAAATACTGCAAAGAGAAAATTGGATAGAATGAGTGGCAGCATAAGAAATAAAGGAAACATAAAAATCAGGCAGGTGTAGGTGGTGAGCATAGATAATTTAAAACCAACTCCGAGACCCGACAATTTGCAAGGAAAAATTATATTATTTTTGTTTAGGTTGGCATATTGCTGGGGGATAGTACACTTTCAAAATCTTATCTTAAAGGAAACCTGTACTGAGAAAAAATCAGAGGATGCTATTTCTGACTTCCTTATGAAAATTCTAGTAGTAGCTGTTAATATATTTAAAGTTATTGACCAGAAATAAGCATGCTGCATGTGAAGTTAAAGGAACTCAAAACTCTTGTTCTGTATACTTATTCAGGGTCATTGATTCAAAGTATTGGAGTCATTAGATCAATGTAATAGCCAGGATGAATTTCTCCACGGTGCCTGCAGCTACAGAGGTCAGTGGGGGCTTGTTTTTTTCTGCATGTTAGGAAAAGGTAACTATTTCCAAATCTATAGCTTTTCCACAGTTACACATTAAGCTCCACCTGTTAGCAAACGATGTACAATATTAAAGCAGAATTTCCATGCCAAGCCCCCTGCTCCCCCAACAGAAATGACAGGAAAACCATGTGTAAACAAACAGATCACCTGGGATAAAATAACTTACTTCAGCCTCAGAAGTTTCTTGGAAGCACAGGTGAAGGTACTTTATTTCCTGTTCTATGTGCCAAAAACTAACAGGATGTGTTTTGGATAGAGTGTGGAATGGTTACAACCCTTGTCGGGGTCGAGGGTTTTTTTTTGCCATCTGTGTCCCCTTGGGTATATTTTCCTTCTCTTCATTTCTTGAGAACTTCCCATACTTTCACGTGATTATGGTACCCACAACAAACATGAGAGTTAACCCCAACCACAGAAACAAAGACAGCAGTAAAACTGTGAATGAAGTTCTATCCCTTCCAAACACTATCTAAAATTTAAAACATGTTTTTTTGATACACTTTAATATCTTTCTATGAATATACTGTTGTTTTTTTTACCCTTGCACAGAAATTCATAACAGAGTTATAAACCATGCAGGTCATGCATAAGCCCACACAGCCTTTATGAAATGAATATTTATGCCAGACAGTTTTAATTTGACTATTTCACTGTTACATTCACTTTAGTGGTTAGCTCTCTATTTGATCTTAACATTGTCCCTGGATCATACATATATTGTAATCAAACCCACCCTGAAGCGGGGGCGTGTCCAGGACCTGATGGCGCTCAGACGTGTCTAACTGGAGCTCCGGCATAACCACCCGCAAATTTAATATCCCAAACCAGCCTGACGGCACTCTCAACCGACATAAAGATGGGGAGACGAACCGGGAAAGCAGAGGCACCCAAAACACCATCGGCAGGTATAAAAAAGTACCTAGCTGCGGAACGACAGACCCCAGCCACGCCGCGCGCGGCGGCCTACTCCAAGTCGCAGGCCCAAATGTCCCCGGACTCGTCTCCGCTCGGGACAGACGCGGGCTCGCCGTCACACTCAGACTTAGGCGAGGACCGTGAATACCCTATATCAGCCCAGATGGAAGAACTGACCCGCACGCTACCTACCAAACATGATTTGGCAGATATGTTCAGCACCCTGGAGCAATCTCTTAAGGCGGACATACTCTCACTGAGGGGAGAAGTCACCCACCTTTTACATAGAGTAGAAGATAACGAACATCGTCTAGATAGCCATGCAGCGGCGATCACAGCACTACAAACCCACGTTATGGTGGCTAACAAAGGGCAACGTGATCTTTATTACAGGATGGAGGACCTGGATAATCGGGGGCGCTGCAACAATCTGCGGGTAAGAGGCCTACCCGAGGCGACAGCTGATCAGGACATAGCTGACACCCTCCATCCAACTCATCACCTTAATCACTGGTAAGACGATACCGAGTGATCCTTGGTACTGTCTACTTCACTTGACTGACTCTTCATGTCGGACTTATAAGAAATCGTTACTCCCTCACCTGCTGAATGCAGCAAAGTCCCTTATCCCCAAACACTGGAACTCAACTACAATTCCATCCTTAAAGAAATGGACACACAAAGTGGATTATCTCTGTTTAATGGAGGAATTAACTCTCTATAGACAAGACCGTAGGTCTCGCTTTGAACTTACCTGGGACTCATGGACCACTTTCAAACAAACTACACGCTATGCCGATCTACTATGTGGCTGACGGGCCTCAGTTCTACTCCCCCCTACGGGGTATGGCTCTGATAACTGATGCGGCTGTAGAGAATGGGTACTTGACCATGTAGATGTTCGGGGGCCTCACACCCGGAGAATGCAGCTTTGTAGCATTGAACAGAGTTGTGCTTCCCCCCTCCCCTACAACCTCCTCTCTCAACCTCTTCTCACTGCTTTCTGGCTTTTTCTTTCCCTTTTTCTATTTCTCTAATTGCTGGGGTTTACCTGGTATATGTTTTTCATGTCTTGTAATAGTCTAGTCATAGATGGAAATAGCCTTTTACAACTATGGGCTGCATTATAAGTGTTGTGAGTACCTAATGATATCTGGACTGGACGGTTTGTACTTTATATGTTTGTGTGTATAACCTTTCGCAAATATCAATAAAAATTGAATATTAAAAAAAAAAAAACCCACCCTGAAGCAATTTTTAAAGCACGTGATATATTTTTTATTGACTGTCCCACGAAAGTCATTTGAACAGTCATTTCGGAACAATACCTTCATTCTCTTCGGCCACCTAGGATCTCAGACTCCAGTCAAGGCATGACCATTCCACATGTTGGTACAGAGGACACTGCTGCACTCATTATGTGCTTGTTATTAAGCTTCTGTGGATTGTGTTCCACTGTTCTCCACTTCTATAATCTCTATTACTTACTTGCATTATTTGTTGAAGCCCAATGTATGAGAAACGCTGATGTTTATTTAGTTGTATTGTTCTATTTATTTTGTATATTTGCACACTTTCTATTGTTAGCGCCATCATCATTTGCATTTTCTGCCATTTTTCAACAACCATGAAATCCTGTGGTATCCATTTCCTGTTGGTTGTTTAAATTGTTTGCACTTGTGTTATCACTGTACCTGACCAAATGGGAAACCATGAAATGATGCATGTTTGCTGCTACTACTTCTAGTAATCTCTATGATTACTGACCTATCCTAATTGGATTTGATCTGTAGGTTCCACTTATGGTGTGTACACTGGCAAAATCACATTGGAAGACACATCCTTTTCAAAAAAAGAGAGAGACTACCCTATCTACAGCAAACATATTGGAATCTTCTTTCTTGCAATTACAATAATTCAAACCAGTTTACATTCAACTAATACAGATATTCTTAAAAGTGGAACTAAACTCAGGAAGTATCCATACGATATGTTGTAGGGAACATGAAATGTTAATTGTTCCATACACTGAAAAATCTACCATTTGCCAGGAATTCCTCCAAAAAATGTCAAAACACTTTCTGTGCCATGACCATCATTGCTATATATATCTGCAGCATGTGATAGTCTAAGGTACTGTGCCAGTGACTGCTATTCTCGCAAGATTCAGAATAAGATGTGGTAATGTCACTAATGTGTTGCTCACTGTTTTCCAAGCTGGAAAGAAAGCTGTGATTGAGGACCTGCAGACAAACATCTCCATGCTTCTGCTCAAAAACAAAGCCATGCCTCTGCCAGGATGACCAACTCCACACAGGAACACAGTGTGGAACAAGCTATGGTAGGCCAATAAAAAGGAACAACAGCTTCTGGGAAACCATAGGCAATACTGGTGATTAGTCCTTTAACTTTCTTTAAGGCCCAATTTCCATAGTATAGGTTCCTTGTAAGAATGAATGATCTCTCTTTTTGCATCAATGCTGACCAAATAAACAAATACATATGTGCCGAACTATTAAAAAGTTAAAATTGTGTTATGAAATAATGTGTAAATCAAACAGGTAACATAAAAGACATACGTAACCTCATCCAGTGCAAAATCTGGAGCTCTACATGAATACAAATCCTTAATATATGAATACATATAGTAATGTGCAACAGAATTCAAAAGTGCAAACAAAAACATACATATATGTATGAATCTACTGTATCTCAACAATTAGAGGTGTACCGAAATAGCTGAATGAACAGGAGATGATGTAGATCACTTCCCATTCATTCATAATTGAGGATATAGTCAACATACCATGTCCTCAATTATGTACAAACACTCAGCGATCAGTGATCACTGAGTGCTTGTACCTTGCTCTCCTCTCCGACACGCTGCCACAGGAGACTGAGCGAGCGGAGCAGGGAGGAGAGCCCAGCCAACTGTCACAGAGCGGCCTGTCTCCGCCCACACACCGCTCTGCCGGACTGTGATAGGAGGATGAGTGGTGTGGCAGGAAAGACACTGGCAGCTCACATCGCTCTCCTCCCGCAGCGCTCAGTCTGCTGTCACTTTCTCTCCTTCCCGCTGGGACACAGAGCAGCGCCCTGCGTTGAGGAAAGGGACCTGGGATGCGCCGATGTATCGGCAGGAAAATGGCACTTTCGGTATTTAGCCAAAAAATTCAATTTTTGGCCGATATGTTTTGGCGGCCGATATATTGGTCCATCCCTATCAACAATCATAGGACACAAAATAGAATGCAAAAAAGTTCAAAGGTGTAGTGAGCACACATCTAATGTTATCCACGTGTGAAAATCCTTTTTGAAAATATCAGGGAGTCACAAATCCAAACGTGGAAATCCTTTTCCACACTATAAGAAAGCCCACGCTCAGAAGTCTCTTCAGATCCTTCACCATATAAACCCAGTGAACACAGAGGCGGAGAGGGTTGCTCACCTGGTAATGAAGACCCAAGATAGGTCTCACTGCGCAGTTCCCTTCTCAGAAAGAGGAGGGAAACGCTTTTTAAACGATCAAAGAGAAATCCTCTCGAAATACAGTCACAGGAATCACCATAGCCAGAAAAGAATAAACAGAAGCAACATAGCGCGTACCATCCAGATGAGCAATGCTTTATCAATAAAAAAGTACTCACATAAAACCATAAAAGATGGCATGTAACATCAAATGCTCTCCCACAGGGAAAAAACCCACAGCAGTAAAGCTGAGGAGATGCACTGACACAGATCCCGGCAGATTCAGCTCTCTAGCTGTAGTGACCAAATACCTCAAGGTTAAGCCAATCCCAATAGGGTCTTATGTTGTAACTAGCAACCCTCTTCACTACAATCCTGTTCTCAGACAAAACAGGGTTTATATAAAAATCATATACTGTTTATATAAGACATTTTTACTATAGTTGATGTTGCTTACCATTCAAAATTTACAACCAGTCATTAAAACAAATAAGAAATCATCACAACAGAAAGAGTAATTATTGAATGTTTGTACTTCTCGACAGCTGCTAACAATCTCCATATCATCTGAGAGCTCCCATGCTTATCTAATAGAGAACATACTTATTGAAGTGTAAAAAAGATTAAATTCTAAAGAGAAACATAAGGCTATCACCGGTGAAAAATATACATGGTAAAAACATTGAAGACAAAATAGAAAATGTCAACAAAGATTTATGACATTTGACGTATCATTATTGAGAGCAGGAAGTCCAGGCAATCAAATACTTTGGAGGTGATGACTCTTCCTTTATTAGACTGCATTCCAGTAACTCTTACCATACTTTTTTGCTGACATTTCATGAATTATGTGACTAATGCTTGTTCATTTTATGTTATTAGCTTGTCCCATTGTATTTCGCGCATGGAAGGCCTTAGTAGTGGGACAAAACAACTTGTTATTAATTCTGGGTGCTGTAAATTTGACATTCAAAACTGGCCTCCAGGCAAACTGCTAGATATACAGTTACAATGCAGATATGGGAATGATTTTATCTGGCAGAAAATTTGTATTTCAATATATCTAGTCCTAAAAATATCACAGCCCCATGCCACAGTACAGCCAGGTTGGTGACCAGACTTTTCTAAACTGCAGTTGAGCAATACGGCCTAATCCTTTCCCTGCCCAAAGCCTCTGATTGACCAGTGAAGAATCCACAGCAACCTGATTAGCTCATCCCTCTGCTCTCTGCTTCTGTATGAATGTTTATACCCAATGGGACACAGTCAGATCATGTGCATGCACAACACCTGATTGGCCCCTCTCAGTCTCAGTGCTGCTGTAAAGGGGGATTACAGGAGGCTCATATAAGTCAAATCCAGGTATTTATAGCACTAGATGCTTTTTGAGTGCCATTTTTTTAAATACATAACAATGTTAATTGGTGGGTCCAGCTGCCTGGTGGGCAGTTTAATTTCTCTAAAAAGCTGTTTTATTTGAGTTTTGTTCATTCCGTTTAAAGATAAAGGTTAATTAAAGTCTATGTAAACTAAAATAATTTCTATAATGTACTACCCTTTGGTCTTTCAGACCTACCATTCAAAGTGTTGTGTTATATCTGGCCAATAAGTGATGATAATGACAGAAATCTAGAGAGCTGATCATTTTCTGTGTTCTCTGCTTGTGCTGGACTATAATTGTTCCCAGTTATCGCTGTGTATTGTAGAATACCCCGCACTCCTATGTATGGAGAACAGGAGAGGGGGAGGTGTTCTGTACTACTGTTTTAGGGTAACAACACTGCTCCACCATAGATACATGATAGTGAGTAAGTGTTGTCACCCTAGAATAGCAAGCGTGTTAAAAAAAAAACAAATATGCAACATAATAAATTGTTGTTCTTGGTTTTAGATACACTTTAAGCACTGCACTGCTACTACAATTTCTGTATATAAGTAGATCATAGCATCCAATAATAACACTCTTCAAAAAAGTAGTTACTATACTGCAAATATCCTTTTATTTAAAAATAAATAAATAAAAGACAGCAAAAATAGCTTTCTCTCTATTGATGATTTTGAGGGACCTGAAGATATCCGCATTCAGAATTTTCAGGAAAGTGAATATGGTCTGTCTAGATGTTAGTTTTAATAAATATAATATGTACATTCCCTATTTCATATCTCCTGTCACCAACATCCCTTAAGTTGTGTACACAATAAATTCTAGATCAATATTTTGATCTTAAAATGATCAAAACTTTTTAAGTTTTTAAGTATGTGTTTGATATAAATAGACAATGCATGAATTAATTGGGGGTGATTTACTAACCTAAACACACGCACGCACCAGGTGCATGTGATTTTTACACAGCAAAGCGTATTTATCAACCAAAAAGTCTCTATAAGCATATTTCCACTAATGCCATATATGGAAAAATCATGCACATGATGCATATATAATGCTGCTTCACAGTTTAGACAAAAATGGTTAGCTCATGCATTTACATTCCTGCATTCATCAACGCAAGCAACACAATGTAGAGCTAATTTACACAACATCACCTTGCAATTCAGGGCAGGGCTTTGCACAACACACCTGCTGGGTGTGTACACACTACAAAGGTGTTTAAATTCCACACATAGAACATGCTGGGATGCAACACACTACAGAGGTGTATACATGTTCGTGGTGTGTTTATAAGGTTAATAAATCAACCCCATTGTGTCACTTATATGACAGTATTAATATTTGCTTTTCTCATATTGTGAATATTCTAGTAAAGATAAATACCATATATTTGGTCTGAGAAAGCAGACTCTGCTCTGTGAAATGTGTCACCACTGAATGTACTCTCCACTAATGCACTCATGTTTGCAGCAACTAGATGGTATAAAATAGTGTGTAGTTAAGGATTGGGTTTATGAGTACAGATCGGGGGGATATCTATCTAGGAATGTAAAGATGATGTTGTTTTAAAATTACTGCAATTTCATGGAATGTCCTTGGGTATGGGGAAAGTACCCTCTTAAGAACAAATGTGTAAATAAAGTTTTGATCATTTCAGGATTGGAAATGTTGGTGTGTATAGTCTTGTTAATGACACCTAAAAATTCCCAAATATTGATCTAGAATTTACATGTTAGTTTCAGGAAATGTAAATTGTATTGATATAACTTATGAAGGCCCTGTAGAAAATGTTATGTGTGATATGCAATGGTAATTAAAACCTTTAGTCCACCTAAACCAAGGAAAACATCACTAATCATTGAAAAGTAATTAAAAAGGACCCAACCTGTTCTTCAATTGCTCACTGTTCATATACAACCAGATAAAAACTATTGGTGATACACAGATTACAGGTGACATTGCTAATACAAAATGACCAACACAACATTTTCTGCTTTTCTCATAGCAAAAAATCGTTTTTCTTATCTCAACTGGAAAATAGCATTATTAAAGTACACACGCAAAAGAGACATGACATCCAGACAAAAGCAAACGATTCCTGTTTTGAATTCTTACAGTGAGGAGTAATTTACCCCCTTAAAGGAGAACTTTGGGGCAACCTTTTTTCCGCCATAGCTCTCCTCAGGGTCACGGGAGGACATATACTGTGCCCTCCCTTAACCCAAAACTCAGTATATATAGCAGGCTATTGCCCGCTACATGCTGAGAGCACCGCAGCCGGGACGGATCCTGACAATACAGTCGAGATCCACCCCGTTGACTGATGGCTCCCCATCCATTCCTCCAGTCAGCAAAACACAATGCTGTCACTGACTTCCCGATCCTCTCCCTCCCATTAGAGCTGACCTGTGACAGCTTCTTTGTCACTGGTGCGCTTGAATTATGGGGATGAGTGATTTTCACTCACCCCATAATTCTCTTCTAAATGCCCCTGCACATTAGTAAAGGTGTACCCTATCTGAACATTAATTAAAGCCAACATCAATCTAAGGTCTACAGCCCTAACAAACTGACTAGACACTTCTGTGGTCAGCCACACTGCTAAGGAATGTAATCTTGTTTCTGATTTAAGACGGCAAATCAATGAAGTGATAGACAGTACGCTGCCTAAAGCTGACCTTAACAAATTGTTGCTGCAAAATTCATTTGATTTTTACACTTGAAACACTGGCACCAAAAGGGTTAAATGAAGAACTGTAGCAAAATGCCTACAAATGCATTTTTATATTGTTTTGTTTCCTCTTTGTAGATATTGATCTCAAGCACAAGCTATGCCCATTATTTGCTAAATATATTTTTTGATGGAATTGCTTTTGCATGGATTGCAGCTCAGCATACATCATTGGTATATGGAATGTTAAGGTTATGTTGCATTATTTTCATTATTAAAGCATGCATTAAGTATATTTTTATTAACTCACACTCTGAAATTGTAAGTTAATGTCAAAAGGCTTCTACGTTATATCACATGCTGATGGAATGACTTACAATGGATGCTGCTTCTCAATGTGTCAGAGTTTTTGTTTCCTGCAGAATCAGCTGGTGCCCTCAGCTCTAGCTCTAATGTTTTAGTGATAGCTCCTTTCCTTTGCAAGGTTCTATGGAGACACCCTTGTGTGTGCTAGTAACCTGTGTTTGTCTCCACAAACACACAGGCACAGCGAGGCAATCCACTCCCCTACTCCCTTCTTCCCCGCTCCCCACTCCTCTCTTCTCCTTCCTCCTTCTTCTCCCCTCTCCAAGCTACTAGATGGACAGCTGCTGGAGACTGTGCTGCCCCTTGTGATATTGCACTGGACAGGAAGTTCAGGAAAGCTGGGCTGAGAGAGTTGGAGACAGCTGTTTGGAAAACTGATAAGTGCTTGGGCAAACATTTAAAGAAATAGTTTTCTAGGCAATGTATAATGGTTTGATCTGGAATCATTATTGAAAAATGTTTGATAATTCAATACTACTTTAAAACAAGTGCATCCATGCATTCCTGCAAATCTGTATTAGATTTTTGCTTTATCCATAATTGATGGTATCCATATGCAAAGTCTGTTCCGTTACCAGCTATCATAAAACAGCAGGCATTACAAGCTGACATTACAAGACATTTTGGGACCCTGCAGTTCCCTTTCTCAAGACACAGTGATGCACTGCATTGTCAAAGGGATCCGACAAGGTTATAGAATACTATAACTGGATCACATGTGTTAGACAACCAAACCTGTCATTTTTTTCTGCTTGTTACACCCTGATACAGCTGATGCATGTGTTCTACTAAACTTGATTGTTCTGATCTCTACTACTTTTTTATATTTCTTGTTACTGCCTGATACATCAGCATAGCCGTCATGTGACCTAGTATCAGCATATATAGGACCAATTATTTATGGCTACTTAAAGTGCTTAACAAGCACTTATACTTAACAAGCGGAAAAGGAGCCATCACTGACCTCTGTATCTGCAGGTACTATGGAGTAATTCAAATTCACAACAAAAGACTCTGAAGTCAGGTTTCAGTTTCTAACAGCTTACAGCACCCGCTCTCTGTTAATATTAGAAGGCTGGCATTCTGTCAGTCCTTGCTGCCATAGAAAGTAAGAGGTAAGGAGGTGTGATCTCAGGGCATCTGTAGTGAACTTTGAAGACTCATTTATTCAAAGTACCTGAAGCTACAGAGCTTAGAAGGGGTTGCTTTAAAGTTCTGTTACTGCCTGTTATAGCAGACCTTTCACTATTCACTGCACTTTGTCATTCCCTTCCTCCTGTCTATTACACAATTGCTGTTAAACAATCTATCTTCTCCACTTCCTCACTCCTCCAGGTGATGTACCTTCAACTGCCTGCAGCCTCCTAAGATGTTTATGTCACACATCACAGAAGACTGCAGGTCAACAAGCCTGGATGAGAAGTAAGGAAGTGAGAAGATGGAAGGGCAAATTTAAACTGTATACATTTCACAAAACATAAAAAATTATTTGTATAATAGAGGTAGGAATGACCAAAAGTACAGTAAATTGTGAAAGGTCTGCTCTAGGAACATGTAAATGCTTTAATTCCAATTGTCCGAGCATAGGTACACTATAATCAAATGCAGCCTTCTACTTATTTTTGTCTATTTGCAGATTTTTCTGTAGTTTTGTAAACTGTATTTTTAGTATTTCGTCATTTCTATGTTGACATTACTGCAATTTCAGTGTGTAGTTTCTTGTCGTGTGTGTCTTATCTGTAATTTTGTGCAATGTCTTGTTTTCTATTTAGTCATTTCTATATTGACAAATTTTCTACCTAGTTAATTGACATTACATAAATACTGTGCCACGCTATCAAACAAAAACATGTTTATAGGTGACAATCAATATATGATACACAAATGCCTAAAATGAGTCTCCTAGTAAAGTGAAAAACACATAAATTAATAGTGTAAATCCAATACACTGCAATCATGCCAAAAATCCAGTCTCTCTAGTGTCATTTTATTTGTGGTTTCTACCATCTCTCCACATTGCTGCCAACAGAAATCCAAAAAAGTGCCTCCACCACAACACACTTTTGGAATGCGGCTCAACTGGTGTTGAGACCTTAATTTTAAGGTCTCTAAAACGACCAATATCTTTGAAAAACGGGCGGAACCCCCAGATAGTAGCTCACGTTTACCTTGTTTTCCTTTGCTCTTCAACACCAGTATCCCAAGTGGTCAATCATGATGGTTGGCCATACCATCAGCACATCCCCTCTTGAGCTCCAGAGTCCAGGCACAAAGCAGAGAGAAACAGTGCACACCGCTGACATATAGAAAAACATTTATTAAACATACTCACATAAAAACACTTTAAAACAGCGTACAAAACCCGGCTGCAGCTGCTACGTCAGGAATGATCCACGATTCTCTCCACAGCGTTCTTGCTAGGTCGGAAGACTCTCAAACTCCACCCAACGTGTCAGAATACAATAGAAATAGCAGAGGATTCACTTGTAAATGTTGATAGAGAAATCTGTTATAGTTTCTTTATTCAGCAAGCAGGTATGTATTGAGGACCAATTTACATTTATGCGGTGAGTTAATCCACATGCATCAAGGCACATTATGTCACGTATCTGTATTAGTAACTTACTTGATCGGACATGCTTTATCAGGATATTATAATATTTATTATGTTCCATTCGTTAATTGCAACTGCATTTTAATTCGTGTATTGGTTTTATATGTTTTTATCATTATTTTGATTATGTATTTATTAGATGGGATATGGTTTACTAAGATATCTTACCTAATCATGTTCTCTGATATGAATTGTTATTTTTTGCGATATATGATCTTATTTGTTAAGTCTCCAGTTAGGCCCAACATTTTAATTGCCTTAAATGCTGTGTCTGTTTTAATTATTCGTTTACGCTGCCTCCTAATTGACTCTCTTTTGATTGGGGCCAATTAGCGGAGCGTATTTATATGATTCACCTTCTGTATCTTGCATCCACCCCCCTTCTGAGGAAGTCACATGACGAAACGCGTCGAGGAGGGTAGATGCTAAGTTTAGCCAGACACGAGGCTTCACGTTTGTCTCTGTGCTGTTTTTAGCTGGTCGATATTTTTTTGTCTTGTAAGCCAATTTTTGGAATAAAAGTTTATGGCTTTATATATTGCACAATGAAGGTTCTTTCTTTCTCTTTTATTTATCTCTGAAAAACCCTGCGGGACAAACGGCAAAGTATTTTTTATCATTTTTTTATTTCAAAAAAACCGGACTCCTCATCTGGGAGATATAGCCAAACGGCTTAGAGGAGAAAATCAACTGCTTCAGCTGCTGAGACCCGCGGGGAATACGTCTGTGCTAGAAACCTAATCCCGGCACCACTCACTAAAAGTTTTCTACCAACTTCACT
The DNA here is from genome assembly GCF_000935625.1 of Nanorana parkeri. Taxonomy (NCBI): domain Eukaryota; kingdom Metazoa; phylum Chordata; class Amphibia; order Anura; family Dicroglossidae; genus Nanorana; species Nanorana parkeri. The sequence goes on along the minus strand of NW_017308822.1, from coordinate 63,725 downwards.
CTGGTGAGTACCCACCCGAGAGGGACAGTTCGGAACAATTCGAAGCACATTGCTGTTTTTGCACATTTGTACATTTGCACACGAAACCTACCGTTCACCTGTTACCCGAGAGGGACAGTTTGGATCAATCTCAAGTACACTGTTACTTTTGCACATTTTTATATTTGTACATGGAAACCACCTTTCACTTGGATTTTTTAAGCATTGGACACTGATTTTGACATTTTAAACATTGTTCGTTTATTTTTATTTATTCCATCGGAATGAATTTTAGTGGTTCTAATTGTTTTTTGTATTTTGGTTAGACTGGTTTTATTTATACTTGTTTATGAAGCTAGTCCTATTTTATACTTATATATTAGCTTCTATACTGACCTCGCCAGAATCAATTATAGCATATTCTTTTGCTCATATAGCTACCTTTAGCGCTTTGTTTCTTTTGAACATTATGTCACGTGCTAACATGCAATGAATAAGGTACCCACTGAAGTCAATGGGCTTTATGGCATACCAAAACTTTCCAAAAAGTAGCATTGCAGTGCTATACAAAATTAATGGCAATGCAATGCGTCAATGTATGTAAGGTGCATTGAAGTAATGCATGCATTCTAGCAATGCACAGATGTAAACAGGCCCTGAAGCAAGAGGGTCATCGTGACAGCCGAGTAACCAGTATCTGCAGAATGAGAATTCAGCACTGTCAGCCTTCATGTTCTCTCAGGAAAGGTTTCCTTTATAGATGTGTCAGAATATTGATGGAGAGGACAATAAAATTAGTTGAACTGAATACAGTAGATTTATTAAGATTGTCAAACAAAAGGAAAGTATAAAGCATTTCCATAGCAAAGAAACGTGTGGTTATAAATTAGACATTTACTAAGGTTTGAGCCTCAGTTTATGCAGCATTAAAGATCTGGGTTATTCTCTAGAGTTTTAATGACACAGCACCATGAGATTATTCTGTAAAAAAGAAGCTTCAATTAAAAGACATTTAAAAAAAATAGAGTGTTCCCTAGGAAAAAAAAACTGTTTAAATAACCCTTTGATGACTGTTTTTTTCCCCTAGGGAACACTAAGAGATGAAAGTGCGTCTAAAGCCAAAACTATTTTAAACATTTTGGATACAGCATTAAAGTGTTAAAATCCCATCGAGGTTTGTATAGGTGTCTGTGTACTGCTGGAAAGATTCATCCTCTATATTTGTCCTGAATGCCATTGCTCCCAGCATAAAAAGTGATGGGAAATCCAAAATGTTAGAGTTGTCACCAGAATAGGAATAGAGGTGAAATCTCAAGTAAGGAGCTCCTGTTTAGGTGACAATTAAAAGGGGATTTCCCCTCATTTTTGAAAGATTTCCCTTAAAGTGACACTAAACTCAGCAATTAAAAGGAGAACTATGACATGAGTGATTTCCACTCACCTCATAGTTCTAAGCCGACCTGTGACAATGAGACTGTCACAGGTCGGCTCAGTAGATCGGGAGGTGAGAGAACACATACCGGGTGGATTCCCCTCTCCCCCGCTCCGATCTGCCAGCGCTGACTGGCAGAACGGACGGGGAGGGGGCGGGTACAGCTGGCTCTGCCTCTAGATAGGCAGAGCCAGCTGTCACTCACGCAGCTGGGCGGATCCCGTCATCTAAGTCGGGATCCGCTCCAGGTGCGGCGTCTCAGTATACCGCGAGCTGTAGCTCGCGGTATACTGAGCTTAGGGTAACGGGAGGACGCTAGTTTGTGTCCTCCCGTTACCCCAAGGAGAACTATGGGGAAAAACACTGACCCCATAGTTCTCCTTTAAGCCTTTAAAAATGCATTCAAGTATCCTATTAACAAAAATGTATCTTATTTGTGTATCACTCGGCGGCAGATCCTCAAATTATCTCTGAATTAGTCCTGACACTGTCCTTCCTTCTGAAGGGTGGCTACTTTTGTTCCCCATGCTCCCTGTATTTGTGTTCTATTGCTCCTGTGATAGACTACAATCTCATATTTAGTTTACTAATTTGTAGTGAGATTGTAGTCTATAACTGAAGCGAGCTTGGAGCAGTACAGTGGTACCTCGGTTCACAAACTTCATTTGTTCCACGATTCTGGTCGTGAACCAAATTGGTAGCGAAAGGGAATAAAACTGTGATCAGACCGCAATCTCGACTAGAGGAAGTCACGACCATGTGTCAGAGCAGGGAAGATGGCTGCGGTTGTGTTCGTCACCCGATGCGGAGTTCGCAAACGGAAGCAACATTTCATGAACAGAAGTACCACTGTAGTTTAGTGTTACTTTCTGGTATGTCTCTGGGGCAGGAAGTAAAGGGCTGTCTCCACAACAGGACAAAAAAAAAAATAATAAAGAAGCCATTTCCAAATCTTTCTAAACGTGTCAGCTTTAGATAAACTTTACAAATATTATTTGTAATTTTCTGTAAAGGTCTTACACTGGGTTAGTGTTTATATGATGATAGGCAGACATTCACCAACTGTACTAAATAAGAACCAATGGGTTTGCTTTTTTTAACGATGTAACCACATGTCTACAGTATTCTGTTCACTCTATATATTTTGGATATCTGCCCAACCAAATAAGGCAAACAAAGTAAACAAAATAAAATGTATACGAGCACTCATCAGGTAGTTACTATTTATGGGAAAAAAAAACATTTTGTATGATACTTCTGGAGGAATTCTGGATGTATAATATATAGGGGTCTATTCACAAAGCTGCCGTAGGCAGCCGAGTGAATAACTGGCCCGAAGTGAAGTGAGCCGAACGCTGTTCAGTTATTCACTTCAGGCTTGTACGGCTGATTTCAGCCGTACACCGACTAAAATCAGCCGTACATCGGCTTGCTGTGGCTGGCTTCAGGTCGACCAGACATGCTCAGCATGTTCGGCCGACCCGAAGTGCAGAAGGAGTTCGACTCAGCCGATCTAACATTTGGATCGGCTGAGCCGAACCTCCGGCAGGCTACACGCTGCTGTTAGGCTTATTCTCATAGATGCCGAACAGCAGTGAGTGAATAGCCTTGGCTATTCTGCTCGGTACCTCTGTGGTACCGAGCAGAATAGAAAAACTGTTTAAAAAGTAGAAAAAATAAAATAGAAAACGATTGGGCGGAGCTAGCAGTGACATCTATATGCATATGCCTTCGGCTCGACTGAGCCCCTCGGCCAACTTCGGGAGCTGTACGTGCTATAGTGAATAGCCCGTACAGCAGCCCTTCGGTTCTACTGAACGGAAGGGGTCCTGGGGTCGAAGCTAGCCGAAGGATCAGCCGAAGCTATGGCTAGATCCTTCAACAGCTTTGTGAATAGACCCCATAGTCTTTTCTCTCTTGATATTGAAAATATCTGCTCTATAGACTGAACAACTATCAACATGATCACCAGGAAATATTTGATCGTAACAGCAAGGTTATCCATACTAATTTATAAAATGTCATGCTCCAGAAAGTAACAAATAACTAAGCACTCATATATGTCAACTGGAAAAATCATTTGATTTAAATTATACAGTCACATGCTATGCAGTTCATTATGGCCATTCATTAAATTGTGTACTCTATGATTGATTGTAAATATTCACAACTGAAGGCTTCTGATTAGGTGCCAAAAATCATAATTATATTCCATGCAACATATATATGCAACAGTGTCAATGAAGTTCCCTTCAGAATGACACAGTAGTAGCGCTCAGATATTTCACAAGGTACTCCCATGAGTAAAATGCAGACACATTTTATTTGCCAAGCTAATCTTCATCAGAGCAGGCAACGTTATTTTCTTATAGGTCATTCTTTTTTTTGGAGACTTAGCTCATCTTAAATACACAATTCCAAAATAGGTAACCTAGCAGATAATGAAAATTGAATAGCATGTAAAGTTAACCATTTAATTGCCATAGCATGTACACATAATCTGCTCAATCATCTATTTCAAATGCACTATTTATTTCCCCAACCAGACCAAGTCTTATCAGACTAGACAGTGATGTAACTTTTGTTCAAATGTTGACTTTTAGTCAAATGTCTTCAACTATAAGCACAAGTCAAGATGGTATCTCGCAATGGAAAAATAACTGGAGCACAGTAGTGTTGAGCCAAGTTTTCATTCGCTGGTTATGCACTGATGAGTTGTTTACAAGCAGACCAATTTATATTTGTCAGCCATTTCCATGGACACCTTCAAAAGAAAGATTTGTTTAAAAATAAGAAGTAACATTATTTTTCGAACCTTAGGATGCATTCACACATGTGCATCTTTTATTGCACATTTGAAACATATGTGAAACAAACAAATTCTGTACCATTCCTCTAAATGGAACCATTTCCATTATTCATATACTATAGTGCAGTTTGGTAAAACTGTGTTAACAGCTTTTGAAATACACAATATATTGTGTCATGTTATAAAACACTTAGGGGGTTATTCACTTAGCTGCAGAAAGCAGCCGAGTGAAAACAGAGCCTAAGTGAAGTGAGCCAAACTCCATTCGGCTAAAATCAGCCGTACTCCGGCTGCCTTCAGTCAGCCAAACACGCTCTGCATATTCGGCTGAGCCGAAGTGCAGAAATATGGAACGGACGGGGGAGGGGGCGGGTACAGCTGGCTCTGCCTCTAGATAGGCAGAGCCAGCTGTCACTCACGCAGCTGGGCGGATCCCGTCATCTAAGTCGGGATCCGCTCCAGGTGCGGCGTCTCAGTATACCGCGAGCTGTAGCTCGCGGTATACTGAGCTTAGGGTAACGGGAGGACGCTAGTTTGTGTCCTCCCGTTACCCCAAGGAGAACTATGGGGAAAAACACTGACCCCATAGTTCTCCTTTAAACCTTTAAAAATGCATTCAAGTATCCTATTAACAAAAATGTATCTTATTTGTGTATCACTCGGCGGCAGATCCTCAAATTATCTCTGAATTAGTCCTGACACTGTCCTTCCTTCTGAAGGGTGGCTACTTTTGTTCCCCATGCTCCCTGTATTTGTGTTCTATTGCTCCTGTGATAGACTACAATCTCATATTTAGTTTACTAATTTGTAGTGAGATTGTAGTCTATAACTGAAGCGAGCTTGGAGCAGTACAGTGGTACCTCGGTTCACAAACTTCATTTGTTCCACGATTCTGGTCGTGAACCAAATTGGTAGCGAAAGGGAATAAAACTGTGATCAGACCGCAATCTCGACTAGAGGAAGTCACGACCATGTGTCAGAGCAGGGAAGATGGCTGCGGTTGTGTTCGTCACCCGATGCGGAGTTCGCAAACGGAAGCAACATTTCATGAACAGAAGTACCACTGTAGTTTAGTGTTACTTTCTGGTATGTCTCTGGGGCAGGAAGTAAAGGGCTGTCTCCACAACAGGACAAAAAAAAAAATAATAAAGAAGCCATTTCCAAATCTTTCTAAACGTGTCAGCTTTAGATAAACTTTACAAATATTATTTGTAATTTTCTGTAAAGGTCTTACACTGGGTTAGTGTTTATATGATGATAGGCAGACATTCACCAACTGTACTAAATAAGAACCAATGGGTTTGCTTTTTTTAACGATGTAACCACATGTCTACAGTATTCTGTTCACTCTATATATTTTGGATATCTGCCCAACCAAATAAGGCAAACAAAGTAAACAAAATAAAATGTATACGAGCACTCATCAGGTAGTTACTATTTATGGGAAAAAAAAACATTTTGTATGATACTTCTGGAGGAATTCTGGATGTATAATATATAGGGGTCTATTCACAAAGCTGCCGTAGGCAGCCGAGTGAATAACTGGCCCGAAGTGAAGTGAGCCGAACGCTGTTCAGTTATTCACTTCAGGCTTGTACGGCTGATTTCAGCCGTACACCGACTAAAATCAGCCGTACATCGGCTTGCTGTGGCTGGCTTCAGGTCGACCAGACATGCTCAGCATGTTCGGCCGACCCGAAGTGCAGAAGGAGTTCGACTCAGCCGATCTAACATTTGGATCGGCTGAGCCGAACCTCCGGCAGGCTACACGCTGCTGTTAGGCTTATTCTCATAGATGCCGAACAGCAGTGAGTGAATAGCCTTGGCTATTCTGCTCGGTACCTCTGTGGTACCGAGCAGAATAGAAAAACTGTTTAAAAAGTAGAAAAAATAAAATAGAAAACGATTGGGCGGAGCTAGCAGTGACATCTATATGCATATGCCTTCGGCTCGACTGAGCCCCTCGGCCAACTTCGGGAGCTGTACGTGCTATAGTGAATAGCCCGTACAGCAGCCCTTCGGTTCTACTGAACGGAAGGGGTCCTGGGGTCGAAGCTAGCCGAAGGATCAGCCGAAGCTATGGCTAGATCCTTCAACAGCTTTGTGAATAGACCCCATAGTCTTTTCTCTCTTGATATTGAAAATATCTGCTCTATAGACTGAACAACTATCAACATGATCACCAGGAAATATTTGATCGTAACAGCAAGGTTATCCATACTAATTTATAAAATGTCATGCTCCAGAAAGTAACAAATAACTAAGCACTCATATATGTCAACTGGAAAAATCATTTGATTTAAATTATACAGTCACATGCTATGCAGTTCATTATGGCCATTCATTAAATTGTGTACTCTATGATTGATTGTAAATATTCACAACTGAAGGCTTCTGATTAGGTGCCAAAAATCATAATTATATTCCATGCAACATATATATGCAACAGTGTCAATGAAGTTCCCTTCAGAATGACACAGTAGTAGCGCTCAGATATTTCACAAGGTACTCCCATGAGTAAAATGCAGACACATTTTATTTGCCAAGCTAATCTTCATCAGAGCAGGCAACGTTATTTTCTTATAGGTCATTCTTTTTTTTGGAGACTTAGCTCATCTTAAATACACAATTCCAAAATAGGTAACCTAGCAGATAATGAAAATTGAATAGCATGTAAAGTTAACCATTTAATTGCCATAGCATGTACACATAATCTGCTCAATCATCTATTTCAAATGCACTATTTATTTCCCCAACCAGACCAAGTCTTATCAGACTAGACAGTGATGTAACTTTTGTTCAAATGTTGACTTTTAGTCAAATGTCTTCAACTATAAGCACAAGTCAAGATGGTATCTCGCAATGGAAAAATAACTGGAGCACAGTAGTGTTGAGCCAAGTTTTCATTCGCTGGTTATGCACTGATGAGTTGTTTACAAGCAGACCAATTTATATTTGTCAGCCATTTCCATGGACACCTTCAAAAGAAAGATTTGTTTAAAAATAAGAAGTAACATTATTTTTCGAACCTTAGGATGCATTCACACATGTGCATCTTTTATTGCACATTTGAAACATATGTGAAACAAACAAATTCTGTACCATTCCTCTAAATGGAACCATTTCCATTATTCATATACTATAGTGCAGTTTGGTAAAACTGTGTTAACAGCTTTTGAAATACACAATATATTGTGTCATGTTATAAAACACTTAGGGGGTTATTCACTTAGCTGCAGAAAGCAGCCGAGTGAAAACAGAGCCTAAGTGAAGTGAGCCAAACTCCATTCGGCTAAAATCAGCCGTACTCCGGCTGCCTTCAGTCAGCCAAACACGCTCTGCATATTCGGCTGAGCCGAAGTGCAGAAATAGTCCGACGCGTAGCGAGCAGAATAGAAAAATGTAAGCAAATGAAAAAAAAAAAGTTTAAAAATTATTTAAATAAATTTAAAAAAAGAAAATAGGAAAAAAATGTAAAGAAAAGAAAAAAAAAAAAAAACAGCGCGAGGTCCCCTCTCAAACAATACCTGACCCTTTAGGTCTGGTAGGCATTTAAGGAGGGACCCCTTGTTAAAAATAGTAAAAAAGTATGTGCGGTTCCCCCCAAAATTCCCAACCTGACCCTTGATCTGAGCACAGGTCTGGAGGTCTGGCAGGACAGGAAAGGAGGAAAGGGGGGGGATGTGCCACCCCCCTTTGTGAACGGGTAAGGGGTACTTATACCCCTACCTTTTCACTAATGGGTTAAATGAAAGAGAAAAAAAAAGTCCAGACTTTTAGGGAAAATCTTTTAATTGAAAAAAAACCACAACAAAGGTTTTCGATAAATCCTTTATTGTAAAACAAAAATCCCAAAAATTGATCCACTAACATCATCCAGGGTCAATCACGATGTCCAGCGTTGTCCACGAGGACGACGACTCGCCAAAATAAAAAAAATGAAAATGATAACAAATAATTTTATACAAAACCTGACGCCTGCTGACCCGCCCGCACACAACAAACTACCGCCGCAGAATGACATTCTGAGAGATGCCAACAAAATATAAACAATTGGGCAGAGCTTGCTCTGCCAACTGTTTACATTTGTCCGGCACCTGACAGTGTGCCCGCAGGTCCCGGACAAATCAAAACCCATGGGCAGAGCCAGCCGTCACATCACGGCTGGCTCTGTCCAGTTATTGTCATTTAATGACAAACCAGTGTCCTCGAGGACGCTGGGCTGTCACTAAAGGACAACAACTGGGTGGAGCCAGCCGTGACATCACAGCTGGTTCCACCCAGCTGTTGTCATTTGCTGGGAGAATGGTTGGCTTTGGCTAACCTTTCTCCCCGCTTCGGCTGTCACTATGGCTCAGCCGAGCCGAAGCATATGCGTTTGACTCGGCTGCCTTCGGCTGCTGTATGGGCTATTGTAAATAGCCCGTGCAGCAGCCCTTTGGTTTGACTGAACCAAAGGTCTCCGGTGGCCATAGCGAGCTGAAGGATCAGCCAAAGTAAATAACCCTCTTAAATAAATTATTTTGCGGCAGCGGCAAATGTGGAGAATTACCTTGGCCAGCTATGCATGAACTTATAAATGTCTAAAGGCTGGTCATTCTGTGAATGTAGCACCATCACCACCACATGAATTACTTCAGGGCTGAAATTTAAGCATCAATCGAGTCTTATCAGTGGCACCAGCACAACTGGTTACATTCTGTTGATATTGACATGCTTTGAGTAGGGGAAGTGGCCAATAGGGTGTATGTGTGCAGTACACTGTCTGCATGTAAGTGTTAACAGACATTTTTACATGTGGACAGCGTTAATAGCACTGACTTTTATGGCCCCAGATGCAGCTGTGTCCTATTTTATCTGTACACTGCTGAATGCTGTGCCACAAAACGCCATCAGGTGAAACTGTGTGAATGGGACCAAAGACTTCCCTGCTGCTTGCTACAGATGCGTACAAAACTTTACACTGTACACATCGGTTTCAGCATTTTTAACCCCCCATGTCTCATGCTTACCTGTCCCTCCTGGGTGCCCAGGACATGGATGATGGGTGTTAGGATGGCAATCGACATGAGATCAGCAGAATTCCATTTGCTGATCTCCCCTGTGCAGTATATACCATTCAACTCTAAGCACTTCTGGATCCAGGGCTGTCAAACTCTGGTGCCTCTGGCCGGCGAAGGAGCTAATTGAGCACAGTCAAACCTCAATACGTTTCAGCAGGGTGCAGGGGTGACATTAGAGGTCTAATAGAACTGTTTCCCCTGCTCTATGCTATTACATGGAAGGCTTATCAGCCCCACTGTTAAGTAAAAAAAAGCTTTTAAAGTATCAGCTATGCATAATTCTGGGTACCGTACTTTTTCACTTTTGCGTGGGTGCACAAAGGTTTTAGATTTGACACATTTGGTATCTATTTACTCTCATCTTTTATATTTTACCAATACATATGGGATTATATTGTGTTTGTGTGCACTAAAATTATTTTGAGTGTGTCTTACTGAAAATATGGATTTGATTAACAAATGTGCTAACATTGTGCAACATTTAAAAAACTGCAATAACAATTTTTTTCTATAGACCTTTTTCTTTCAGAAAAAATATGCAATGCTTTGGGGGATTTTAGGTCATCTTTAGGCCGTATATGTGCATTTTTAAGGTGTGTGAAAAATTGAAAAAAAAAAAGTTCTGGCAGCAAGAGGGTTAACTTGCTTACCCACATTGTCTCCTCTAATTGACCTACTCTGGCAAAGCTCATCTAAAGTAAATAAATTGCCTGTAGATTCCTATGTCATATCCTTTTTCTGAAGTCTTGTCATACGTCCCTAAATGTTCTGCCTTAGGTCTCTTTGGTTTTCTGCTTTTCTTCCATATAAGAAGCACGTAACATGTTTCTTTCTTTTAAGTTCTATAAACACAAGCAGCACTACTATGTTGATGCATTGAGAAAGTACCAAATACTGTACATAGAATACTTTTAGTTACATTAAAAAAAGGCATGTCCATCGAGTTTAACCAAAAGGCAAAAATAGATAAAACAGCATAAGAATTTTTCCTCATACTGAACCCTGCTATGCTAGACACATTAAAGAAAAATACAGAAGAAAACACATTTTAACTTGATAGTTGAAATACAGTATAATAATGTGAGATAGCATGGTTTATTTTTACATTACACTAGAGATAAAAACAACACAGTAGGTCTGCAATAGTAAATGATACCTTTTATGACTAGAGGTAATTTATGCAGAGATGCTGAGACCACGTTTAGTAATTTTAATAGTTTTTTTAAAGACATTTTTTTTTAGTTACACCATTTTAATAAAGACTTTTCTCTGTTAGATTTCTTATAGGCTTACAAATATAGAAATATGTGAATTTTCTTTACATTTTTTTTAACTTTTGCTTCCTTTTTAAATACTATTTTTTGCTCAATGAATGAAGTCACCATTTCTAAAGACTGGTATCTTGTGGTATAATTACTAGGGATGCACCGATATATCGGCCGAAAATGTTTCTGCCGATACAGCTGTCAGGAAGCAGAGCGGGTACAAACACTCAGCAATCAGTGATCGCTGAGTGTTTGTAAATAATTGAGGACATAGTATGGTTACTGCATCCTCAATTATGAATGATCTACATCCCTTCCTGTTCATTCATGATTATGGATATAGTAAACATACTATGTCCTCAAGTTATGAATGAACAGGAACACTCAGTATAGAGGATTCCTGTTTATTTATAACTGGGGATACAGAAAAAGAGATTGAGGACTCAACGTACTGTGTTGTCAATTTCTCTTTCTATTTTAGACCCCTAATATTTCCCTGAAGCATCTAAAAGGAAAGTAAAAAATAAAAAAATATTTAATAAAAATAAAATAAAATTAAAAAGTTTATAAAAAAATAAAAAAAAATTAAAAAGTTTAAAAAAATAAAATTTTCGGTGTTGGTATCTGCTTTGTTTCTGTTTTAAAATTTTCATTTCGGTGTACCTCTAATAATTACATTTTTGTTCTTAGGTTTAGATATTCATTAACCAAGGGGGATTTGTAACCGTAAATGGTGAATCGCGGGCTGCAAAAACAAGTACATATGTATAATGTTTAGTGAAAGTGCAGTTATGCATTAAAGGTTTACGTAGCAATGAAAGAAATCTAAGTTTGCAGCTTTCCTTCAGATACTCTGCAGTTTACTTACGAATGGAACAGAATGCTCCAGGAAAACTCTTTGAGACTGATGCAAGCCCTGGTAAACATCTATGGGTGAAGTAAAAACCATGTTACAGGAAGCGCTATTACCCTTAGAGGAGCAGAACAGACAAATATCAGGATCAGAAATGAAAAAAGATATCGGATACTTAGAATGAAAGTTATAAAAAGATCACAGAGATTTTGAAACTAGCCAGACCTTTGTATGGCAAAAACACTAAGGACAAAATATACATGATAAAAGTTGGAGACATCCAAAGTCATTCCTCAAGGCATTAACTCCTAAATCAAAAAGAAAATGAACTGAGGAACAAAGGACTGTCTTTTTATTGTGGAAAGTGAATCAAAAGCAGACATGTCATCTAAAAATTGGATCAAATAAAAAAAAAGTCAAGAGAAAGAAAGATAACAAGCAGTAAGTATCATATCAAAATTCTACTAGTCAATTAAAGGAGAAAGTTTCCACTAGTCCAAAAAGGCAAAACCTTCTGGGTAATTTTTTGCTGTAAGCAGGAAAGTGTGTCCTCCAGTGTAGAAAATAGAATCTTTTAATGTCACTTTCACTAGCAGAGCCAGACTTTTTAAATAATGAGGACTTTAATTATGAGCCATTTGCAAAGTTTTCGCTTATTGACACTTATGTTGTACAAAAAAAATCCACTATAATGATGCATAGGCATATTCTGTGTTGTTTATTTTGATTAATGAAAATAGGCCTGATGATGAAGAGAGTTCCAATCGGAATTAAAACCCAACGTAGCCTTATGAGGTTTTACCTTACAGAATGTTTTCCTCAGTTAAAAGAGAACTAATCAACCTGTTTTATGGCTATCCTGCTAATAAAAATAATTTAAAGGCCAAAGAATGGTCTGCCGCATGAGAACATGATGAGCCATCCGCAACTGAAGTAGTAAAAACAGATAAGGAAGGATCAATAGCCGTTACAGATAAACAGGATTAAAAAGAGGAGGCTTTCAGACATCTAAATAATATGATGAATATTTAAAGCTAACCTTTAATCCCACTATAAATTTGATACTGAATTAAAACTGATATTAACATTGTGTTTGGGTAATTCATTGAATTGTATGGAGCAGTATTCAATTGTGCTTCCCATGTATTGTTTTGGCCAGATCCCTAGAAAGGGAGAGACAACCATCCTCAATGTGAGCATTGCTCACATTGAAATTGTCTGTCTTCTCTCCAAGGGATCTGACCACATTTCTTGATTTCTACACTCAATCCTACCCATTTGCATTGATTACTGTCTTGAATGGTATAACTATATGAGGCATTAATTACTTTCTATTCTTGCATGTATTGTTGTCCTCAATCTGACAAAAATGTTAGGGTGTTAACAACGCTACCTTTTTACACACTTACGTGACTTTTTGCTGCCCCATATTCAGCTGTAGGATAGCCATTTGGACATTTATTTTTCCTTTTTGACCTTCCTCTTGGATACATCAGTGAACTTATTATGCCAGACAGTTAATAGGATAATTGTGCCATATTTCATATATTGGAATGTTCGCTCCTCTTTTCTCCTTTTTGGACATTTATTCCTAATATGTCAGTGAAAGTGTCATGTCTGCCAATCAATAGAATCATTGCTGACCCATATTTCATCTATTGGGAAGGCTCATTTACCTTTTTGGACATCTATTTCTAATATCTATAATATATCATATACAGGTATATATTATATTATATATATATATTACCAATGCTTTTCAATGGGAATTATTTTTTTTTTTCTATTCTGACATCGCTCGGGTCAGAATAAAGAAAAAAAAGACACAGCAGTGTTTCTCTCCTTGGCGCCCGGGAGCAGGAGACTCCCGGGGCCCAGGGAGAGTTAGCTGTTTGGAGATCAGTGTCCCTGGTTAGCAGGGTAAGATCACGGCTGGCTCCGCCCAGATGTCAGAAGCAGGCTGTGGGCCAGCTTCGGCTTTCAGCACGGCTCAGCCGAGCCGATGCATATGCGTTTGGCTCGACCGAGCCGCTTGGCCATGTTCAGGAGCTGTACGGGCTATAGTGAATAGCCCGTACAGCACCCCTTCGGTTCTACTGAACCGAAGGGGTCCTGGGGCCGAAGCTAGCCGAAGGATCGGCCGAAGCTATGGCCAGATCCTTCGGCAGCTTCGTGAATAGACCCCTCAGATATGTGTACAGCTGATTCAACAGGAGTGGGTGGTACCTGAATATATGTTTATATGTGCTGATGCAAATGTTTCAAAGTTGCTTATATCAAGCTTTTAAGATGTATTAATAAAATATTGTTATAAAATATCACATACTGGTCTGTGTAATCTCAAGGCACCTCAGAAGTCCCCATGAATTCTTTAATTGTTTGGATTAGGAGTAAAGATTGCTACAGATTTAAAAAAATGTTGCCTTGAATTCCAATTTAAGTTTTTCCTTAGAAAATTAACTTGACTATGGATGTCTGTGAAGGTTCTCATTCATACAGGTCATGTTATATCTGTAAACAATAAATCAAGGCAACTGGACTTGCTGTATTTTTCTTGAACACATTTAGCTGCTCATCCAACTAGCTTTCTCAATTCAGAATTGAAAAAGCTAGTCAGATGAACAGCAAAACATCTTCAAGAACAATACAGCAAATCCAGTTGCTTTATTTTTTACAGATTGACTATGGATGCTCTACCTTTGTTATCATTAAAAATATAACAACTGCATCATTCTATTTAATATATAGCTAATCGCTGACAAAATGACATTTATAAATTAATTTAAATACTATTTTTCTTTACTTAGGTGCGTATTAAGAAAGCAGCGACTGTGTCATTCAAATATTGACTGCAGATGAATCAATCACTATCATTTCAAACAAATGTACAAGGAAGATACACCTACATTTACTGCTTTACAAATATAGCTCCTAGAGAAGTTCTTAAACTTTCTTAATCAGAGGACCTAAAAAAGAAAATTCTCACAGTATGGAGTAAAATACAGGGAGATAATTATTACTTTCTTGGGAACCAAGTGGTGCATCTGTTTACAGTGCTTCCGCTGACCCACACATCTACCCCTCCTAAGACCCTCCGGGGCCTCCGCACATCTCCCCCTCCTAAGACCCTCTGCACATCTCCCCCCTCCTAAGACCCTCTGCACATCTCCCCTCCTAAGACTCTCTGCATATCTCCCCCTTCCTAAGACCCTCTGCACATCTCCCCCTCCTGAGACCCTTCACACCTCTCTCCCTTCGGAGACCCTCCATACTGTACATCTCCCCCTTCTGAGACCCTCCATACATCTCCCCCTTCTGAGACCCTCCACACACCTCCCCCTCCTGGGACCCTCCACCCAGACACATCAGGCTGGCACCCTGGAGCAGAGAAGCAGCACAGAGTGTTCTATGTACAGGTATGATGCAGCAAAACTGCACCTGAACTGCACAGCTACTTTAGAAATATTGCCTGCTGTTTCTTTCCTGTACTATATTCTGCATTGCTGTATAATGTATTGCTGGGATTTGTAGTCCTCTATAACTGATGGTATACTGCATTGCTGTATATTGTACTGCTGGGATTCTGTAATCTTCTGAAGCTGATGGTATTATTCTGCATTACTGTATAAAGTATTGCAGTGATTTGTAGTCCTCTTTAGCTTCTGCATTGCTATATAATGTATTGCTGAGATCTGCAGTCCCTCTACAGCTTGGAGTCAGTGGCAGAACTAGCAGGGTCGCAGTGGTCACAGCTTCAACCAGACCCTGGCCCTCCACCACTGTCCTAAAATCATTAGTCTGTATTGTTTTAGAAAAACTGTCACATGACACACAAAAAAAAAGTATTGATAATTGGTATCTGCGAGTACTTAAGGAAAAGTATTGTTACTTGTACTTGGTCTGGAAAAAAGGATATCAGTGCATCCCTAGTTATAAGCTAGATTTTAACACTGGGTGTCCTAACAACAGTTTCAAATATCTAGAAGCATTGTATGTTAATGATTGGAAGCTTACTCTTTTTATGGGGGCATTCAGAGTTGCCTGTCACTTTGCAATTGTACAGAGAAGATTGCAGTCTGTCCAAAGGTCTAATCAACAGACATCTAAAAAGGTAAGAACTATTGAAAAATATTTTTGGGGGGTATGCAGTATAAATGTGAAGCCTTCCATATAAAGGGGTTTTCTTAAATATGACTGCAAAAGTGGAATTACCTTTTTTTAGTAAATCACTTAATTTACAAACAAGAATAAAGGTATTCGAGGTATTAAAAGGTATTAAAACAGAAAATCAGAAGCATGTAAAAAGAAGAAGCACATAAAAGAACATACACATTAGATCATGTCGTTTTATTCTTTATGAAACCCAAGCTAAGCCTATTATTTTGTCTCTGGAGGCATGTGCCTATAAGAAATAATGTAGTGTAAATGTAGTTCTCAATGGAATACAAGTGTCACTGCACTTGTAGTCCATTCATTCTACCTCCTGTCAATGTTCTGAATGTCAGTACCTCTGTACAGATATGAAGGGGAGGAAGAATCTGCAGGAGCCAGAGCATTGCCACCGCAATCCACTGATAGCGGTTGCAATGCTTTCCTGGCTCCAATGCAAAAAAATTATCAATGCAGGTTTTTTTCTTTTATGAAGAAATCTGCATTTATTATTTACTGAATGTTGTTTCTAAAACCAACTAATGGGACTTTCCTGTAATCAGGTTACTGGCACGTTATAGCCAGGTACACAGGCAAAGCTAGAAAAAAAAACATGCCATAAGCACCACTGGAGATTGTATAATACTTTGAAGTCCATTCTTCATTTAAAATAAGATCAAGCTACAAAGGAAAAGCTGCTAAGTTAAAAGAAACGGCTATCACTTGAGGATGGCAAGGGCAAAATCTTGCAGGATTAGACATATAGTAATTCAAATCTCCTAGACACAGCTGTCACCTCTCTGTCCCCAGAAGGTCATATGCCAAGCAATTTCGTTAATTTTTGTGCAGCTTGATGGCTGCTCTGTGCCATTACTTCAGAAAATTCCGTTGCAGACATTTACAGAGAAATTGCTTATCTGAGAGAGAGAGAAGGCAGCAGAACGTGCTTAGCACAGGATATTTAGAACAGCATACCTTCTCCTTGAACACACATGTGAATAACATTTACAACCCTGCCTTCATGGAGACATCTGTTAAAGAAGAACTTCTTCCTCTAAGCAACTTCAAACATGTTTACAGCCTTCCATCTCTCCTACAGTCAATGAGAGTGTTGCTTGCTCAACCTCTTCCTCACCTCCTCCATTCATAAAACGTATTGTATTCTTCTTACAGGATACAAGATATTCTGTGACTGGACAAGAGGAGAGGAGGTACGGATGAATGTCATGACCTCCCCTTGCCCAATAAAAGGATGTTTTGTGTTCTTTGTAAAGAATACAAGACAGTTTATGAACGGAGAAGGTGGAGCAAGGGCACTCTTCTTGACTGTATTTGAGACAAAACTGTGATTTGCAGCACCGCAAGTAGTTGCAGGGGTGAATTAAAATATAACTTTTACCTAATAATGCAGCCAGCCACATATGTGCCACCTATCATTAATTTATTTCTACATGAGCAAATCGCCACATCTCACTCCAGATCTCCTGGCACTAGCAGTCAGAGGCAGCAGTGCATATCACCCATCAGATATACAGCTATGGGTCACAGGAGTGCTGTGCTATTTGTCTGGAGGCATTTCAGGCAAAAGGTAAAAACTTCATGGCACTGATTAGGGACAATAAACCTTTATAGATATTACCTATAACATAGCAAATCTTTACTTTTTGAGTTATGTTCACTTTAAAGTAGTATTAAACTGTTTTCAATAGTGAATCCAGATCAAATATGCATTGCTCTGCAAAGAATTTCTATAACGTTTTGCCCAAGCTCTTACAGTCATCATGTTTCCAAACAGTTGGCTCCAAATCTCTCCACTCAGCTTCCCTGAACTTTCTGTTCAGTGAAAGATCACAAGGGACAACACAGCTTCCAGCAGCTGTCCCTCTACTAGGTTAGAGAAGAGAGCAGCTGGAAGCAGGAGAGTGTGGTTTACCATGCTGTTCCTGTGTGTTTGTGGAGACGCACACAGCTTTCTAGTACACACAAGGGTGTCTCCATAGGAAAGGGAGGTAACAGCCTAAAAAAGAATATCAGGACCAGTGCTCAGGGGAGCAGTTGATTCTACAGGAAGCTTTGAACATCAAGGAGCAGCATCCATTGTAAGTAATTTAATCAGCATTTGAAATAGCTTAAAACCCTTTTGACTTCATATCACTTTAAGCTATACAAAGGTTCTGAAGCTATTTAGTTATGGCTAGATTGGCTTGTCTGTTATCGTCTCCAACTCTTCCCAGATTTTCTTCTGACTACTGCTTTTGATTAGTTACCCTGATATAATATTTAGTTTGGATTCAAGTTTTTGCTCTCTACCGTTCTTTATCTTCTGCCTGATTTTAAAAGGAAATTGACCACTGTCTGCTCTGATGCGTGGCCAAACCTGACTATGACTTTGCCTCATAATTCTGATACTGTGACTGGTCCTATTTGACTGTTATCGGTCACCAGCCAAGCATTCCTGAAGACTGCAGCCTGTGTCCTGTCAAGCATAACAATCTACTGCCATTATCAAGGGCTCTGGTGAACATTAGGTACTTCTGTAGCTTATACCTGAGGGAACGCCTTCCACTGCCTGCTAATCACCAGTGAAGGCCATATTAATGTTTTAGTTCAGTTCAGTTGTGTGCTGAATCCACTGTAAAAAGAGGGAGATTGTAGAATCTGCAGTTCTCCCTAAAAACAATGTGCAAAACCTGCTGAATCCGCTGAAAGGATGCTATACAATGTAGATTAAAATTAAATTAAAATAAGCAGTGGATTCTATAATTTTAGCACAACCACAGTGTTTCTACAACTTACAACATACATTTAAAGAAAAACATTAAACATTTTTAGAGTTTAGGTACTGTGAACACCTGCCTACAGTGCAAACACATTCAAAACTCTGCAAAAAGCTTTGGGTACCCAGATGCGTTAGCTGTCTTAATCAGGAAGGCTTACAATTCCTAACAGTGTTGAAATCCAGCCAGCCCCTTCCCATCTACTGTGTTATCCAACTGGCCAGTGAGGCCCCCCTGTCGCAGTGATGAGCTAGTAGGGAGGAGTGATGGGCAGGGATGTGTAGAAAAGTCCATAACACTATGAGAACTATACAGTTTGGCCCGTTAGGACGCCCAAGGTTTGTGCTACCAATGGGGCTTGTGCAGTGTGCTGATGGAATGTGCAGGTACCTTTATATGCCTTTACTGTAGGCATCTGTTCAGCTTAATTTCTGAAGTTTTAAGTGTAATCTAAAGTATTTTATGCACTACCCTGTTTCCCCGAAAATAAGACCTACCCCGAAAATAATGCCTAGTACTATTTTTGGGAATTGCTAAAATATAAGACCTACCCCGAAAAAAAGACCTAGTTGTGACCATTCCCAGGGCTGGTGGTGACATAAGGGGGAACTTAAAGAGCCACGGGAGAGACAGGAGAGAATCAGCGGTGCCAACGAAGCGAGCGCTAGAGGAAGCGAGGCGGCAGCGGAGGGAGCAGAGCCGCATAAGCGGATGTTTCCCCCATAGCGCCGGCTCTTGTCACAGGCGGAGTGATACCAAATGTACTCCGCCTGTGGGGAATCGATAGTAAATGTGCACTTCACTCATTCTGGCCAGCGATTGGTTAGCACATTGCTCTTGGAAAGGTACGGCACCCCTGATTGTCCTGATAACCATATTTTTGTACACGAATACATGTAGACTTTTGTACATGAATAAGTGTGGATTGTTGTACAGTAAAAAAAGAAAAAAAATAAGACCTAGTGTGTTTTTTTGAATCAAAAAAAATATAAGAGAGTGTCTTATTTTCGGGGGAAACACGGTATTAAAAGGCTTCTTCTATTCCAACACAAAAATACAAAAATGCTGCTGGGCAGGGAATACTTTTTGTGTTGGAAACTTGTTAAGAAAATACTGTTATTTTTGGGCTTTTCAGTCAGACTTTGAAGCAATCTTCCACATGACAATAAATATAAGTGACATTTGAGAAGAAGTAGACGCTTTTAATCAAAATGGCATGGATAAAGAAGGTACATTTGTTAAAATAGATGTATTGGAAAAGAGATATGACATCCCAGTTCCAACTCATCCCGCAATAAAAATGTCAGGAGTGGTAGTAAAGTGGAGCCAGCTGCAGCAATCTGCGGAGTGAAGAATTACATTTATAGGAGGGATGCAATAAGGCGAAATTGTCACTGTAAGGCTGGCATATTTGTGCTGGTGAACTGCACATTGTATTTAACAGCAACAATGGCGGAAAACTAATGCATGTTTACAACTTTGCTAATGTCTTCATTTTGCAATACTTTCTAAAAAAATGTATTTAGGGTAGGAAGAGGGCTTGGACATGGTAAGGAGAGCTGGCACACACTGCAAAAACATAGGAGGAAGAGCTCCCAGTGCTTTCTGAGAAGAGCAACAGCTCTATAACCCTGCTTTAAATTTGAAAACAAATTATCTTAATGGAGAAAGACATGCACATGGCCTGGATGTTTATTTGTCTAGACTAGCTTTTCTCAACCTTTTTAATGTAAAAATTTTAAAAATGATCTCGCCCACTCCAACATCAATACCAGACCCATATCCGAGACAGGGGTCTGGTATGAATTTTAAACAATACCACAAAAAGTGGTCCCCCTCTACATCAGGAGCCCCCTCCTTTCACATCAAAGTCACCCCCCACACTAAGAGCTCTCCTTTACATCAGAAGCCCCCCTTCACATCAGAAGCCCATTCAAACCACAAGCCCCCTTCACATCAGAGCCCTCCTTTGTATCATTTCGTATAATTCCTGTTTTTTTTACATCAGCATTCACCCTTCACATCGGAGTCCTTAGGTCCCCCTTCACATCAGAGTCCTACCATCACATCAGAAGCTGCAGCTGCGGTAATATGGCAGAGAGCAGGAAGTACAGCAGGCCTGGAGAAAAATTAACTTCCATCTTTTTAGAAATGGATCCCACCATCACCGTCTTAGCTTAAATAATTTCCCTGGTGCATCTTTTTATGAATGGATCCCACCATCCCTGTCCTGGCTTAAATAATTTCCCTTGTGCTGGTGGCTGGACCATCTACACCATGGAAAGGCATAAAGCTGTCCAAAAATTATGAGGCAACCCCAGGGTTGAGAATGGCTGGTCTAGACTTTGAGCACTTGTTAAGTAAGTATACAAAAGTGCTAACAATGTGGCCACCAGGCCATAGTGCTTTATAGGACAATTAAAAAAATAAAACAAACGATATACCTAGGGGTAAATTTAGAGGAAGGCTGGAGTGGACTTGTTGCTTAGCCAAAGCACAGGTTCATTAAAAAAAAAAAACATGTATGCATCAATACACCTGACAATGGATTTTGTCAGCACAGGTGGCACATGCTGGTTTGCAACATAGGTAAGGTGACTCATGCATTGTTGCATTGTTGTAGCATACTCAATGCTGCAAAAATTCCTGAGCTACCAAAAATTTTTATTCATTTATTTTTAATGTACCTTCAAAAACAGAACAAAGGCCCAGTGGCCCCAGCAGAGCAGTGTGCAGGCAGCTGGCAAGTACAAGCAGGCTTTGTGTCCGGAAGATGGTGCCTGCTCATTATGTGTGCCACTACCCAGAAAGAGAGGCCACAAATGTTATACCAAACAGGGGAGAAGCATGACTCCATAAGCCTATAAATTGCAATAGGTTGGAATTCAACGTGGCCTGAGCAGTCAATTGCCACTGCCCCCGGAGGTGCTCCACACCATGGCCAGTGTGGCCTAGTTTGAAATTCTGCCCTGACTGTCATTGGTTATATGGTACATTTGTTTCATAGGGGCTATTGAGGTCACAAAGAAAACAGGAGCAGATGTATAACGGCTTTGTCTAGCGTATAGCTGGGTGAATACAGTTTGCACAGCATTACATCTGCTAGATGGTGCAGAGGAGCAGAGGAAATTCCTATGTTACTCTAGCTCCATCTACTGTAGCAGCTGTAATGACATGCGAAACCTCTATACATCAGTCCCATAGTGTTAAATTATAAAGTGAAAGTCACCATGTATAAGGCCGGGGTAAAGGGTTTGAAATGTGTTGCATGAATTGTAGAAATACATACATTTGAAAAGTTAAAGTGTGATTACTTCACTAAAAAACTGGAATGAATCCCTTTCTGTCTACAATCTGTATAAAAATGCCCCTCAGTAAAATATGCGTACTGAGGATATGGTTATACATATCATCCTGCCCCTTTGTGCAGCTGCAATCCCTGCTAACTGCAATAAGTGACAGCTTTGGTCCCTACTAATAATTACAAAACAAAGTATGTTTGCTATGACATAGTGATCACATGCAAGCTGAAGCCTTCATTTAAAATAAAACGTTTCAGCCTGCAGAGACCACTGCAGCCTATAGATGGCAGTGTGCCTTTCTTAAATACTGTAATTGTCTGATACAATAATAATATTAGCAAATTAAATTATAAATTAATTCAAAAATGTTTTATAAACATGTTTTTTTATTTACACTGTTCCCCACTTGTCAGCTTATACAGTATGACGCCGTATATGTCCTTTCAAATTGTAAAACTTTTTAGGAGTGTTAGTTAGTCATATTAATATAGTCAAGTTAACCTAACTTGACCTGGGCATCTAGCATTTAATTACTTCTGGGGGGTTACATTTATCACTAAATATATGCACACACACATACCAGAGATGTGTTAGTTTTTTTTATTATTACAGGTGAAACTCGAATAATTAGAATATCGTGCAAAAGTAATTGCAGTAAGTGCTGCAAAAGGGGCCCAAACCAAGTACTGAGTACATATGCATGCTTATACTTTTCAGAGGTCCGATATTGTTCTATGTACAATCCTTGTTTTATTGATTGCATGTAATAATCTACTTTTTTGAGGTTGTGGATTTGGGGTTCTTGTGGTTTTCATGAGCTGTAAGCCATAATCATCACAATTATGACAAATCACGGCTTGAATTATCTTGCTTTGCATGTAATGAGTCTATCTCATATATTAGTTTCACCTTTTAAGTTGCATTAGTGAAATAAATGAACTTTACATGATATTCTAATTATTCGAGTTTCACCTGTATTACCTTAAAACACCATTACTTTCTAAGTAAAAAGGCTTATAGTTTATATGTCACAGTGGTTTCACAGATTGTAGTTAAACACCTAGAAATGATGAGCACTTCTGCATAATCATATGGCTCTATGTTTTTAGTCTGCACTGCAGCAAAGCTTAGCATACCTACTTCTCTGTCTGGTAATGTATAACTTCCTGTCATGCACTCACCAGAGCCAGATAATAACCAAAAGGGTCTTATGTTGTGTAGCACCTTGGACCTTTCTTCTTCTATGTCCAGTCCTCCTTTCACAAATTATTATTATGAATAATAACAATAATAATAATAAAAACAATAATACACAATAATGTAGTAGAATATTATTATTATTATACAGGATTTATATAGCCCCAACAGTTTGCGCAGCGCTTTAAAAATATAAGGAAGACATTACAATCACAATTCAAGACAAGATGTAAAGGACAGCCCTGCCCCTGAGGGCTTACAATATAAAAAGGGAGGGGCAAGTGTTACATGAGGAGGTAGCTGTGTGGGGATGAATTGTTTGAGAACGTGATGGTTGAGTGGTTAGGTTGAGGTGGGATAGGCTTCCCTGAAGAGATGAGTCTTAAGGGATCGCCAGAGGCAGTCAGAGTGGGAGATAGTTGGACAGGTAGGGGTAAAAAGTTCCATAGGATGGGAGAGACTCTAGAGAAGTCCTGGAGGCGAGCATGGGAGGAGTTGACGAGGGAGCTGGAAAGCAGGAGATCTTTGGAAGAGCGGAGGGGATGGTTAGGACGATACTTTGAGACAAGGTTTGAGATATCGCTGGGGGCAGAGTTGTGGATGGCTTTGTAAGTCGTTAATATTCTGAATTTTATCCTTTGGGCAATTGGAAGCCAGTGCAGGGATCGGCAGAGGGGGGTTGCAGACACTGAGCTGTTGGTTAATATAGCGATAATATAGTGCAAAGGGTGCTTTGGTAAGAGAATTAGGATTTTGGGTCAGTAAGCAGTAACAGCACCACCAGCAGCTTGTACAATTCAGGAATGCCAGACCTGAAGAAGTGACAATGGAAAAGGAAACACCGAGTATGGATTACCAACAGTATATGAAATGGAAAAGTAAAATTCTTTCACAGGGTGTAGCAACAACAGCAAATACAAATTGAGTTTTGAAGAATAGACAGATATTCTCTAGACAATTTGAAGCACATTAAAAGAAATCTATTACTTGAAAAATATAATCTAAAATAGATTTAAAAATGTATCTGCTGCTACGGTGTATCAACAATTCTTAAATACCATCATGGACTTCCAACCTTAAAGGTCTAACAGTAAAGAAAACAAATGCACAGGCAAATATATATTCCTTGAAAATACTACCTATTCAAAAAAATAAATTACTGTCAAGGTATGTTATCGATATCATAAAAGATCATCATGACAGTAACACTGAAGATCTGACAAGGGACATACCAAGCAAGCAGGAGAGAGAAATGTGCATCACATCACAAAAGAGCATAAGAGAATTCCAGATGTGAAGCCCCAGCAGAAAGGCTCCCAAATATATCAATACAAAAAAAAGATTTTATTAACCAAGAACATTTCATACCCAGAAAAAAAATAGAAACCAGATCCATTTGTGGAAGTGTTATCAATTGAACATACTATAGTATGCTGCATGATCAAGAAAATATGTGCTGTCAGGATGCAACTTAACAGTAGAGCATCATCTAAATTTAGAAACTCAGCAGTGATGCGGAAACATACAAAAATAAATATTTTATTGAGTATATTTTTTATCCATATGACAATAAAAGCAATAGGCAGGTTTTATTAACACAGAAGGCCATCACTGAGGTTAAATATGGTAGAAAGGCCCACAGGTTTGGAAAAACACATTAATACATTTTTTTCACACATCACCGCAGTATATATTCAGGAAAAATATGTAATGATGGGAATCTTTATTAGCACCATGGTACAGCATCATAGAGCATCAATTTTGGAAACTAAACACATAAAGATACAAAAATGTGGAAATATGCAAGAAGAAATGATCAGACAATGTGCATCTTAAAGGAGAACTATGAGGTGAGTGACTTTAACTCAACCTCATAGTTTGAGTCGATGTGTGACAATGAAACTGTCACACGGCGGCTCAATAGATCGGGAAGTGAGCGAACACATATTGTCGCTCGCTCACTTCTCGATCACGTCCCTACAGAGAACTGTGACTGTCACTCACGGCTAACTGCAGGGATTCCCCCCTCCGATCCTCCAGCGCATGACTGGCGGAACAGACGGGGGAGGGTACAGCGCGCTCTGCCTACCCAGCTGTCAATCACACACCTGGGTGGATCTCTACAGTAATGTCAGGATCTGTCCCGGCTGCGGTGGTCTCAGTATAGCTCGTGGTATACTGAGCTTTGGGTCATGGGAGGAGGCTAGTTTATGTCCTCCCGTGACCCTTAAAAGAACTATGGGGAAAAACACTTGCGCCATAGTTCTCCTTTAACTATCATCAACATATGGCTGCAGGACAACATTTGCTGCGGTCAAAGGATGCTTATTTCCATTCTCTTAAAGAGGATCTTTACCCATATCTTTAAAATAACAACAAAGCCACCTTTAGAAATGTTTAGTAATGACAATCTACAAACACATACTTCAAGATAGTAGCAGGCTTTTTATTCTTTGCATACCTCATTTCTCTTTTGTTTCCCAATCTTCTGACAGTGGCGGTTTTAACTAAGGGCAGATTACTAGATCTCCCTTTACTTCCTGGAACTCTGGCACATGTGACTAGGACATGTGACCATGCACATCATTTCAGTGGAGGAAAATGCTTTTCCCCATGATCTTATGAGATTACAGATGAGATTTCAAGGCAACGCACTGTTGATATAACCTTCCTAGGATGCAATGCTTGAGCACATTACATGATTTGTGCCAAAGTGAACCAGGAAGTGGATCAACTCTATTTGTAAGTAAATTAAAAACATGTTTAACTAATGAATGTAATATGATTTTAAGCTGAGCTGCTGATTTAAGCAGAGCTGCATGCTGATATGATTTTTGGTGAAAGAGGGTAAATGTCCACTTTAAAAGGTGCCCACACACCTTGCGATAATCGTAATCGCAAGGTGTGTGGGCACACACGTTGTACGATTATCGCAAGGTGTGTGGAAGGTGTGCGACCTCTACTACTGTAAGGTAGCACGACTGTTATCTTAGGAACATGTTTGTAAACCCGCCGAGAATCGTACGATTGTCGGCGGGAGTGTGGCATGTTCATAAGATAAATGCCGCACAGGCCGGTGTGCGCAAGCGCACACTGCACGTTCAGCATTGCGATCATCGGAAGCCGGCCCTTCAGCTGTCCAAGATGGGCAGATCGTACTTTTTTTAATTACCTTACAACCATCGCAAGACAAAGTCTTGCGATGGTTGTAAGGTGTGTGCCCAGCATAAGTCCAAATGTGTACACAATGCATTCCTAGAAGCACACTGGTTTACCTTGCTGTATGATGTCAACAGCTTGAAAGAGGGCACCTTTTTATTTAGCATATTACAAAAAAAACAGTGGTTATCAGTAGGTTGTCAAGCAGAAGAATGGTTACCTAGAAACGTGCAGGTTTTCAAATAATAATTTAGGGTCCATTGCACAAATTGCACAGCAGCTGGACTGCAGTGCCCATCACATCGCACTGTTTACTTTTTCTTTTTTAGAACACAAATTATATTTCATTAAGTTCTATGGGGACAACATCAATGTTCTACAACATCGCATCCCGCTGTACTGAAAAATTTACTGCATGCTTTACTTTTTTCAGAGCACACCACCACAACTGTGCCCATCCATCCCAAGGCAAATTGCATTGTCTTGCATTGGGGCTGCATTGGAAAAAAATGACCAGCGCACTCCCAGCGCATCTGGTCTGAAAAGGGCCTTAGTGTTAGGGGTTATGTCAAAGCTTGGAATAGGGTCTAAATTTAAGAGTCAGGTTAAATTTACAGTCCAAGGGTGAAGGAAAAACTATAACCTTTTACTACAATAGGCCGCGTAAATTTTTGCACCTCAGATGGCTAAACCATTTGTTCTACTTTTTAAATGCAATTTCAGATTTAAATTGTATGTATACAATAAAAAAAACACATTTATTTGAGTTTTAGCGTGAAGAAGGGATAGAGCTCCTGTCAGGGTTTCCTGCCATCAAATTCATTCACTTACTATCTAGTATAAAGGTTGCCCTCAGGACAGAAATGAGGGGAAATATACAACATAGACAAAAGTAAAAATGTTGTTTTTTTTGTAAGTTAGGCAGTAAAATGCTAGGACCCCTGTCAGATATGTATTCTGGTCTGTTTCCCTGATTCACATTTTCCCTCACTTTCTGTCTGGTAATAGGTTGCTCCCAGAACAGAAAGTAAGAAGAAATCTCTCTAACGCAGCCCAAGGTAGCAGTAAGATCTGACAGGGATTCTGACCTTTTCCCATTCTATCCAAAACTACAAAAAGGTTTAGGTATTAACAAAACCGAAGATGGAGCTATCTGAGAAGTAATCAGACCTTCCTCTGACTTATTCACGTGTGCTGAAATATTAATTGCAGCTATTGAGCTGTATAAACACGAGGTGATAAGGAAATTAAGGAAAACATGAATAGGAGACGAATGCTCTACCTGCTGGCATGATAATATTTATTTGTAATATTTATATTTGTCTCTGTTAAAGTTCAAGGATCACAGCTGTGGTGCGTTTCACCTTTAGCAGTGCCCTAGGGGAGCATGGAGCCGGCTTCCTGGGAAATCAGGAAGCCGAGTGGCGAGTGATGACCTGCCTTCCTGATTGGCCGGGAAGCTGGCTCCATGTTGATTGGCTAGGAAGCCAGCTTCCTGGCCAATCGGGAGGCGGGTTATTACTTGCTGCCCGGCTTCCTGATTGGCCTGGAAGCCGGCTCAATGCAGATTGGCTGGGAAGCTGGTTTGCCGGCCAATCAGAATCGAGCCGGCCAAACAACGTGGAGCCGGCTTACCCGGGCAATCAGGAAGCCGGGCAGCATGTCATTACATGCCGCTTGGCTTCCTGATTGCCCGGGAAGCCGGCTCCATGCCAGCGGAAGCAGCGAGTACCGAAAGGAAAATATCGGTATTCGATACCGAAACACCGGTATCGGTGCATCCCTAATGGCTACACACTAGGGACAGGATGACGCAAGCAAATGAGAACAGGATACAAGATACAGGAGTCAGAATCACAAAGGCACACCCTAGCGACAGCAATCTGGATACTAAAACAGGCAACTAGGCTATGATGCTAGGGTAATTCAACTGAACAGCTAAATAGGAAAAAGTCCAAAACAAAGGAAAGGGGTCTGTTGAAGTGAAGCACACACTGATGTAAGCACACACTTAGCGGCCTCTGGATACTCATCTGTCTCTAGACACATGACGTGTGATTACATGCAGACAGCTACGGCTTCTGTCAGCCTGTTATTGTATTGTACATTTTTGTGGCCTTGGCTGGTCAAAAACCCCTTTGATTCCAGCTGCAGAAATAGGCTGAGTATTGGTGGCGTAGTGCCATAATCAGGCTATGTGAATGAGACCCTATAAACATGTCCTGGTGTTCATCAGCACAGAACATCTCCTTAAAGTGTAGACTGTTGCAGCCAAATTCAGATAACTCCTACTTTAAATGTGTTACATGTTCTCATAGTATAACATACAGTAGCATAAACCCGTCTGTACTGTGCTGGCAGATTTTTATTATCAGTTGTAAACTAGATTCAAACAAGGTGTGCCCTAACAAAGGGTTAAAGCATTGTATATTAATAGGAAGATGCTCAGTCTAAATATGAAAGTAGAGGGTCAAATTGAGGTACAAACTGCCCAGAGTAGCTTAGAATCTACACAAAGACCTTCATCAAAGAAACAGCTAAAAAGTTAAGCAATATATTTCTAAAAAGTATTTTTTGGTATGCTGTGTGAATAGGAACAAAGAACAAACATATAGTGGGGCTTATTCAACTTTGACTGCAAAAGTGGAATTATACTTTGAAGGAGAACTATGAAGTGAGTGAAAATAACTCATCCTCATAGTTCGAGCCGACGTGTGACAATGAAGCTGTCACATGTCGGCTCAATAGATCGGGAAGTGAGCAAACACTTACCGTCACTCGCTCACTTCTCGATCATCTCCCTGCAGAGAGCAGTGACTGTCAGTCATGGCTCCCTGCTGGGATTCCTCCCCTCTCTGTTCCTCCAGTGCTGACTGGAAGAAAGGATGGGGGAGGGGGAGGCTACAGCTGGCGCAGCCTCTTGATAGGCAGAGCCAGCTGTCATTCGCGCAGCTGGGTGGATCTCGACAGCGGTCTAAGTAGCTTGCGATATACTGAGCATTGGGTCACGGGAGGACGCCAGTATATGTCCTCTTGTGACCCTTAAGAGAACTATGGGGAAAAACACTTACCCCATAGTTCTCTTTTAAGACATTTATTTTGTTTAAATGAATGGTAAGCTCAAATGCGGTATAAGTACAGCTTGGCATCACGCACAAATTTTCTTTTACTTACTTTTAAAGAATCAAGCACTAATTACCATGCAATGTTAAACAATACCTACAGTCGGAATACTTTTACCAGCAATTGATGTTTCAGGCCGACTGCTGACCCTTTCAGCAACTTCAGTTTTGTGTATCGCAGTATAATTAAAATGAACAAACTGTAACTGCGAGAGGAACATTCCATGTACAGATTATTCAAAATGTTATATCTGTTATTTTAAAAAAAAACACGAAAAAACAACATGCTTGCAGATTCTGTAATGCAGCCATTTATGAAACAATCTAAAATCTTCCTATGGCAGCAGAATTGTAAAAAGACAGCTGATGCATTAAACGCCTTGTCATAAAACAATGCTCTTCTCAATATTGTTAACAACAAGCTATAGTTACCTCTAATGTGGAATCATGTTGTCAAAAATCAATATTGTAAAAAACTATTATAACACAGTAGATTAGTCTTTCAACCCTTTTCTTTTTTTAATAAGGAAGAACCTTTGAAAAACCTTTAGGCCCTAAGGAACCCCTGCTGAAATTATTTTCAGTAATAATATTAAAATATGATCGATATAACAATGATAATAAATGTAGTGTTCCCTCATAGTGGTGTTCAGTGGGGGAGTACCCTTTTACATTGTTGGCCACTGAAGCTACCCCATCTCATTAGTGGTCAGTGGAAAAGGGCCCTCTTATATTGGTGGTCATTGGGAGAAGAACCCTTTTTCAATGGTGGTCACTGGGAGAAGGGCCCCTTTACACTGGTGCCTAGTCAGAAGAATGCCCATTGCAAGAAGCTAAATAGATCAATGTTGCCAGTTGTTACCTATCTGAGAAGCAGAAACTGCTAATTGCTTGAGGAACACCTAGAAACCTCCGGAGGAACTTTTGGGTTCCACAGAATCCTGGTTGAGAAAGGCTGCAGTAGATTGATGGCAAATGGGATAGTGACTAGTGTAGGAAAAGAAGATCATTTTTACGAGTTCTGAGAGGAAGACACCTTATATTTGGCAGTGATACTATTTTGGATTTGGCTGTTTACTACTATTACGATGGAAGTAATTATCTGCCTATAAACACTAAATATATTTTTAGGTATGTTTGGTATTATGATTCATTGTATACAGTTCTCTTAAACCCTAATGACAAAGGTAAAACAAACCTAAAAGCCCTGTTTTGCAACCTTGACATTTGTTAGTAAACTGTAAAATGTGTTAGCAAACTGTATGTATCCCTGCAGCTACTATAGTATCCAAGTTGATACCTTGTTTGTTCAGGACAATTTAGACTTTCATTTGGCCGTATACGGTAATAATATTTCCTGGTCTAAAAAAATCTGATTCAAATATTAAAAGAAAAGTACATTTTTAACGATTAGCTGTGTATAACCCACGACTCAAAACAACCCAAAATAAATGCCACTGCTGATGTGCATGGGGATACAACATATGTGTGCATTATTTATTGTTTGTACCTGTAGTAGGGCCCAAAAACAATAGTGCACATTTTGCCTTCAGAGAGGGCAATTATCGAATTAACAGGTATCATACATACATTACAGATACTTTGCAGTGTAAAACTGTTCTACACGCTACATACTACCAAGAGAATAAATATAAAACTTTTTTTTAAACATACCTAAAACACACAGACACTGGCACTGACACGAACGCCAACATAAAAGGTTGATACTGACACGATAGGCATATGATCAAAGGAAGGAAACCCTTCACACTACCAAAGTAATAAATATAAAAAAAAAATTTTTCTATTGATTTTTATCCTGATATTGAAGCTAATACTGACACCAACACTGACATAGCTCTAGTCCTGATTTAACTATTTTAACTTTCTTATTTATGTTTAACTTTATTGCTTATTTATTTTACTATGAATTTCTTTTTTTACTCCTTGATTTCATGTTTTGAACCAGCACCCTCCCCTGTATCTCTTTCTCCTCACAGACAGATGAGTTTCTACATACAGAGGAGGCTTTCTAAACATGTACAAGGATATGAGGAAGGCTTTCTAAATATGTACAGGGATATGGGGAAGGCTTTCTAAACTTGTACAGGGATATGGGGAAGGCTTTCCAAACATGTAAACACTGTGAATGGCTATCTTAGTGACCATGTGATTGGAAGCCTCTTCTACCAACTCCACAATGTTAGTCTAAGACCAGTCACCATGCTGGGAGCCAGTGGGGAAGCTAGACATTCTGTCACCCAAGGCAAAGGTTCAGAATTGCTTCCCCCCCTAGGGAGAAGTTCTCCATCTACACACCCAGTGGTGGCCCTCCTAAAGTGGAACCAGAGGCGCATACCCCCCCCCCCTGTAGGGAGCATACAATTAAGCCTGCTCTTAGCACAAACACACAAGGCAGCACAGTATAAGGACCAGTCCATGCTGTTACATATATGTGATTATCCGTTGTTAGGCGGTTAAGCAAATTGTTTTGGTTTTGTTTGTGAACATTTTGCAAAGCTTCTTACCTGAAAATCCAGCCAGTAACAGCATTTTCATATGCATATACATTGCAAAGACACTACCTTGCAATTAGTACCGACAATGTCAACCTGCCATATGTGCTCCTTCAGTTGGCCTTTAGGCAGTCTATTAGGTCTGTACATGTTCCCTACAGATCTAATAGGCAGCCCAGCAACCTATGGAAGGAGTTCACATGGCTGATGCTAATTGAGAAGCAGTGGCTTAGAGTGTCAGCCTGCTAAAGGAAGTGGTGTCACTGGCAGGATCTTCAGGAAACATGATACTAAGTATACTGAAAATTAGATTTATGGTTTACATGCACTTTAAGTGATAACTAATAACATTTTCCATTGTTTGGTGGTAAACAAGGGGTGTACCAAATAAAAGAAACACCCAACAATGTATTACTGTAACAGACCTAACAAGGAGACAGACCCTATTTTGCTTTCACAAAACCTTTCATAGAATGCTGCCACACAAGTTCTGAACATTGTGCACGGGAATATACAAGATTCTACAGTATCAAAAATAACAATCAAAAAGCAACAATAATAGACATTGTAAACAACTTGTGTCTCAAAGCATTGGTCTGAAAAAATGCCAATGCTGTAATCGTGTTGTACAACACTGTTATTGCTTATTTATAAATTTGCTAAAACTACTTCAGATGTTGAGATGTACTCTCCACTTTTCTTTAAAGCCTAATAAAACTGTTTTTAGATGAGAATAAAAGTATACAGTTCCTTTAGGGATGTGAAGAAACTATGATGCATTACGTGTCCAGGACTTTCCATTAAAAGGTCCAATGATGTTTATATCAGATGACTGTAAATATGAAAGGTGTTTGGATTCACCCTTGCATTCATTAATGAAGAACTACAGATGTGCAAAAAGTTAACCCTTGAATTGGGGCTACCCCTGCACTGCAAGGGTTAACTGCTCGTTTTTCACTAAGGAACCTGATCCCCAGTTCTGCGGCAGTGGCCGCAAACCTCTTTCCCGCTCTGCTCCGGCTATGGTATGTCCCCCGGCGTCCTCACGTCTAATGCAAGTAAATAGGCTGTATTAGACCTAATGGCATCGGTGGGGCTTAGACTGCCGAAGCCCAGTGAAGAAGAAGCTGCGGGGACCAGATCAAGCAGCCAGGCGAGATCGAGGCTCAGGTGCGTATATTTCTTTTATTTTAGTTCCCTATTTTAGGAAGAAACGTGCAGTTAACTTTTTGCATTCCTGGAGCTCCTCTTTAAACCAGTCCTGCATTCATCTAATAGTAGGAATATAATAACCCTGTAGTTTGGAAACATGACAAGGGAACAATATTTATCCCTGAGGGTGCACTTGGCTCTGTAAAAGGGCCTCATATCTTGGCCATAATATGTTCACGCAAATCAATCATCAAACCTAACGACTCCCACAACATGCTTGCTTATATTGCATGTTCTCCACCATATTTAACACTTTGCAACAGACTTTAATTAATTAAGTTCATTGAATATGTCCCTTACCTTCCTCCAAGCACAGACTTATCCGGGTATAGCAAATAAGTTGTAAGATTACTCATCACATACCGGGGTATTCACAAAAGGGTGAAGAGTTTGGAGTTTTGCTCCATACACAAGGTTCTGTCTGTGTCTCCTGGATACACATTGGAGGTTGTGCTTTTGTGTCATTTAGCAACATTGTTGTTACATGCCTCTCTGTCTCCATTTATGTGCTTCGAAGTTTGATGACTGTTACTCATTGCAACTTGACTTTTTCCATATGTTTTTCAAAAGAGACAGGGAGCGCCGTACTCACTTCCTATCTCAGCTCTCACAAGCCAGACTGCACAGAAGATCGAGCACAAATCTGTGTTCGATTCCCTGTATCGGAGGGCAGGGGAGACATCCTTTGATGGTGTGACACAATGAGTTACCGCACCAACCCTAGTGACGCCTCTGCCTACAGTAACTGAATTCTGATTGGTGTTTGTTTAAACTGCCATAAAGGAGCCTTTAGTTGTTCTGTGCCAAACAGTGCTGTAAAATAACTTTAAATCAATCATTCATTGACCTTTGTAGCTGCAGGTACTGAGGTAATTCACCCTTGCATACCTGTGTGCACCAAAGGCCTTTTCAAACACAGATAATACTATATAGAAGTAGAAGTGACAACATCACTGTGCAGAGAGCAGAACTGTGGGAGAGACCCAGCAGGCTCCACCCACTACAGGCAGAAAACTACAAAAGGTGGCAGATAGAAGACCAGTCACCCTGCACAAGGAGAGGGAGCAGCAGTGACTGGTCTTTATTACAGGATGCTAAAGCAAAATTTTACTGCACAGATCTGGAATAAATACACAAAACGCACTAAGATTCAAGTCAGAATCCACATGAATCTTGTATTTAGACAATATTTTCTCATCCCGGAGTTCAGCTTTAACTGTCAGGGGTGACAATCACCTGGCTATGCTCTATGTAGGGGCTATGCAAATTTCAGGACTGGATGGACAGAAAAAATACTATCTGGTAAATAAAGCAGCTCTCATATGTACTTCATCTTTGTATTTAGCTGTTTGTATGGATATATTTCTAGTACCTTTGTACATTCCTTATCAAACATCACACACACACACACATCACAGATCAGTCAACCTATCAGCTTGGCTTTTCAGTGGTTGACTAGGATAATGGTTCTAAAAAAATCACACTTCATCCACAGATATCTCTCTCTCTCTCTCTCTCTCTCTCTCTCTGTGTCTGTCTCTCTCTGTGTCTCTCTTTTTCTATCTCTCTCTCTTTTTCTATCTGTCTGTCTGTCTCTCTCTCTCTGTGTCTGTCTCTCTCTCTCTCTCATAGAGCAGTGGGCTCCCAGAATACGCTGGCTGTGTGTGTAGGACAGGTGGAATCCTCCAGCCTTTTGTCTGTGACATTCCAGCACTGGAGTTGTGTGGATATGAAGGGTGAATGAGGAGGGGCTGCTGCAAAGAGCAGAGAATATCACAGGAACGGAATCAAGCATCGCTCCCTGCCAGCCCTTTGCTCTTTCTCCTGCCAAAAGTTTCATCAACTCCTCCAACATGACTCAAGCAGCAAACACACAGTCCACAGACAAGTGGAGGAGACTTCCCCGGACACAGAACCGGGAGATCAACCATAGAGATCAGACTGCTACATACAACTGTCACTTGTAATCGGAAACATCGATGTATCTTGCTACAGGAAGCACGCACAAATACCGACTCCCTATACTTTTATATGGGACCCTTCGCTGTTCATCAAACTCCAATACCCCGGACAAGTCTGAGATTTATTAGCCGTTTCTGTGACTTTAGAACAAATGAAACTTAGTAATAAGTTGGTCCGTTACTGGGCACTTTATTCTATCAGTAAGGGAGTAGTAAGGGATCATATGCACACCACCTCCTTCTCCTTCCTGTCCAATGCATTCACTGCAAGCTCACCCCCACCCTCACCCCAACATATCCCCTCCCCTCTCTTAGGATGCCATGCACTTACCCCTGCCTCTGCAGAGGAGCTGCTACTGCTGCTGCTGCCACCACCAGCTCTCCCTGTGCTCAATCTGAGATTCCCAGCTACTCAGCCAGCCTGTGACGTCACGGCCGGGCCCCCCTTCCCCTCCCTACAGTCACATTCAGCACTCTTCGCATGCCGGAGCAGAGAGGAGACGAGGGGGCACACTGGCTTTGATTATGGCTGGGACGTATGCCAGGGATCACATCCAATACACCCCTCACAACATGCTGCGAGAAAAAGCTCCATGCATTCATCTTGTAGCAAAGGAGACACATTCTAAGGGCTTCTTCAAAGCAGTTTGAGTGTTGAATATGGAGCGAAGTGTTGAGGAGCCTCTTTCATTAGATGGCATTGTAAAGTGCTGCAGTGCCCTGCTCTACCTGTACACCTTTTATTCAGCGTTTGGAGCTCATGCACATGGGCGTACAGCTTGCTGCGTTCCGATCCATAATTTATACGGATCTGAAAGTGTTGTATCGTATCCTATGGGTCCATATGGTACACTAGTCCATTTTGGTCCGCAGCGTTTAGCCACATGGACCAAAACTTGAAGGTCTCATGCACACTGTTGTATGGCATGCTGCGTTCAGATCCATCAATTTTATGGATCTGGTTGTCGTATCCTATGGGTCCATGTACACTAGTCAGTTTTGGTCCGCAGCGTTTAGCTACGTAAACTAAAACTTGAAGGGCTCATGCACACAGGCGTATGACTTGCTGCGCTCCAATCTGTAATTTATACAGTGTGTTATAAGTGTTGTGTCCTATGGGGACACTAGTCTATTTTGGTCCTCAGCGTTTAGTTGTTTTAGGAGACATTATTTTGGGGTGTTTATGCTCCCTTACATTTGATCATTGAGGACTGAGACGTTTGGGCTTATCTCATGGTAATGGCATGTGCTAGGTGTACGTGATTTCTGCTTGGCTAGTTATATACAAAGGCCTGATTAACAAACTGTGATATTTGCTGCTGTGTAGTAGAAATGTGAGCAATGGATACTTTTGTTACATGAGCAATTCCTATTTTATGAAAGAACTATGAGATGGCCAGGGTGGTGGAATGTGTTTGCAATTTTTCACAATAAACATGAATTATTTTTGTTAAGAAGGTGTACTGATCTGCTTTAAGAATATTTTTGCTTTAAAAATGTTTCTCTCTGCCCCATGCCACACTATTAAAGCAGTCACCATTGCTAAACCCCGAAAATAAAACTTTACATTTTAAAATATAATATGTAATTATTCTACTTATTGGATATGAAAAGTTGAAAGAGTTTTACCCCGCGTACGACGCTCGTCAGAGGTGGGGTTAAGCGGTGGGATGACCGGTGGTACTTGGTGGGTACCCCGGTTGCGACTGGAGCGTGGAAAACTTGGAAAGTTGATGGGGGGGTGGGTTTATAAAACATTTTTTTTCTGCGGGTGTGCGGCTTCCGTTGTGTTCGGACCATGGTGTCCAACAAATGTACTAAAGGGAAACAAAAATTGGAGACGGAAGCGCCACTACCTGGCGCAATAAATGTGGTGAAGCAGGGTGAGAGAGAAAAGGTGATGTACTCACCTATGGTTGGGTGAGTGTTCGCTTTTAGCAATCGGGGTGAGGTGCACCGGATGGAGTGGAGCGGTAGCGGGAACGGCCCCTCTTTTGCTGGGTGGTGCAGTGGTAGAGCCAGGTGGAGCAGATGGAGACACAAAAGTAACGAGGTGAGGTAAGAGTGGTGAGCAAAGGAAGGGAGAACTTCTGTAACTCACCGCAGGGAAAGTGAAGAAGAGATGCATTTATGTCCCGTTTAACCAGTTGACTTCCGCGATGTTAAACCCCCTTCCCATCCAGGCCATTTTTCAGTATTCAGCGCTGCGGTACTTTAACTGACATTTATTCCGTCATGCAGCGCTGTACTGAAATGAATTTTATACCCTTTTTTGGGGACAGATAGAGCTTTCTTTTGGTGGTATTTATTCACCACTGGGGGTTTTATTTTTATCGGCGGGCTATGGACCCGCCGATCGCCTATATGTGAAACACCCGGTAACGGGTGTGTGCATTTAGCGGGTCTTTTCTGCCCGTGCGTGCCCGCTAGGGGGCGCGCGCGAGCAGAAAAAAATTGCCGTCTGGAGACGGCAACCCGCAGATGCTGCAGTGCCGTCCGTCCGTTTTTTTACTACGGGCGGACGGCAAGAGGTTAATTGAATTTCTAGATCATCAGACCTAATAATGTTATGTCAGAAGCTACAGGCTGAGACTTAGGTTACCCTAAGTGAGTTTGTGTGCTTACCCTGTAAGTGAGTTTGACAACTAGTGGTATATCCAACCAGAAGCAAGTATTCACTAGACATGTGCAATTAATTTTGTTCTGAATTGACATTCCGACGAATTTTTGGGAAATTTGGACATTCAGATGCATCAGAATTTCTGCATGAAAAAATAACAAATCCGAACGTATACAAATTTTCCGATAATGAAAATGTCGGATGCATCCTATTTTTTTTTTTACGAATGTCATTCAGAATGAACTTGGGTTGGTAAACATTAAAATAAAATAAAAAACAGCATGGAGTCCGCTCCCAATTCATACCAGACTCTTTAGGTCTGTTAGGAAAAATAGGCAGAGCCAGCTGTCACTCACGCAGCTGGGCGGATCCTGGCATAATTGTCGGGATCCGCTTCAGCTGCGGCGTCTCAGTATACCGCGAGCTGTAGCTGCTGGCGCTTTTGTTTTAGGAGAGATTATTTTGGGGTGTTTATGCTCCCTTACATTTGATCATTGAGGACTGAGACGTTTGGGCTTATCTCATGGTAATGGCATGTGCTAGGTGTACGTGATTTCTGCTTGGCTAGTTATATACTAAGGCCTGATTAACAAACTGTGATATTTGCTGCTGTGTAGTAGAAATGTGAGCAATGGATACTTTTGTTACATGAGCAATTCCTATTTTATGAAAGAACAAATCCGAACGTATACAAATTTTCCGATAATGAAAATGTCGGATGCATCCTATTTTTTTTTTTACAAATGTCATTCAGAATGAACTTGGGTTGGTAAACATTAAAATAAAATAAAAAACAGCATGGAGTCCGCTCCCAATTCATACCAGACTCTTTAGGTCTGTTAGGAAATTTAGGGGGGACCCCAAAGCCAAATAAACAAAAAAGGGGAGCCCCCCCCCCCAAATCCTATACCAGACCCAAGATCTGAGCAGCAGCCTAGCAGAGCAGGAAAGGGGGGGGGGGGGGGGGGGGGCGCCCCACCCCGCCCCCAGAGGGTCCTGGCAGTGGTGTTGTGAGAGGGGGCAGAAGGGGGGAATGTGCTCCCGAGCACCCGTCTGAAGGATATCCTCAGACAGGCAGGGTCTTCTAAAGGGATGCGGGGATGTCTTCTTTAATAAAACATCGGTGACGG
>NW_017308822.1:20971-24840 GCF_000935625.1 Nanorana parkeri | reverse complement strand
GGGGGGGGGGGGGGGAGCGAGCGCCTCCCCTGCACCATACCATGCCACATGCCCTCAACCTAGGGAGGGTGCTATGCCAGGGGGGAGGGTTCTTTACCAGGGAGCGGGATAAGTCCTGTGACGTCAGGACTTGCTCAGTCTATTTGTTGACATTCAGGAGCAGAGCTGTCATTTTGGGGCTGGTGTTCATCGGAATCGGTCGTGTCGGCAGATGTTGGGTATTTTATTTTTTCGTCGAGTCGGCAGCCGTCGTCCATCATGATTGACGTGGATCTACATCGCTGTGTGAAGTCATTGACCTTTGGATTACAGCAATGGACACTTTTTTGGTTGTTTTTTTAATAAAAGACTTGTCATAAACATTTGTTGTATTTTTTTTTCAATAAAGGACCTTTTGTTCACGGTGTGGTATGTTTATTTACTATTTGAGTGTTTTTATGTGGTGAATTAGTTACTCATGCACAGGGGGGTGGCATCTGGGTGCCCCCTTTTCTGAAAGGGGGCACGCAGATTCAGTTAAGCCCCCCTGCCCACAGACCCCCACAATCACCAGGCCAGGGTTGCAGGGAAGAGGCCCTTGTCCTCATCGACATGGGGGACAAGGTGATTTTCCAAGGGATCCCCCCGGCGAAGCACCCTCCTAATCTTGAAGGTATGTGGCTGGTATGGTGCAGAGGGCTGCACGCTCAGAAACAAACCTCCCGGAGTCTGATAGGTCCATATCGTTTGAGCTGTTAACGATAACATCTTGCAGCATTTCATAAATGATCCAAATTCTATATTATGAGTAGTGATTACTAATAAACCATATCTCAAAAAAGAGATCCTCACAAGGAAGAATTGGACAGCACCATAATTATGAAGGAGCGCCGTGCCAATTTTCTTCAAAATATATATATTTTTTAAAAAGGTGTGAGAGGGTGTCAGCTTTGCAGGGATCTCAAGTCTCCCTGATGTTCAGGGAGTTTCCCTCTATTAGATAGCGGCTCCCTGATGTCTGCGAGAGAGGCATTTTCTCCCTGAAATAAGGTTTTGCAGGTTGGGATGTCTGGCTTTGTAGCTCAACTGTTTCTATACCTGATGATAAAAACAGCCCCCTGCTCTAGTTCATGGCCTGGGCAGTCCACTTTTTCCCTCCTGACATCAGTATTTTTTATTGTTAAACATTATTTGCAGATTAAAATTTTTTTATACTTTATTTCTTCGATTTTTAAAAAAATATTTCCTTTTAAGGCTCTTTCTGCCCTGGTCAAGCAAACAGTGGCAGGGAAGGCAATACTAACTAAAACGCTTACAAGTGATCATATACATGACTTCTGGGTGTCAATGATAGATGGCCCAATATTTGCTCAAGGTATTAGCCTGCCCTGCTGCATGTGTCATGTCAGAGAGGGCCTTCAGTGCAGTGGAAGGATTTGTAAACACCCACTGTAGATGTTACTGGCGAAATCAGTACATTTATTTTAAAAGCATTTACAAAGGTAAAAAAAAACTATTTTTGGGTATATAGGGATACAGCATGAGGTTGCGGTGCACCTTGGGTAAGGCTCTGCGGTGTTTTGGGTGCAGTATTTTTACATGTTTTTTTTCTCTAATCATCTTCATCGTTATCATCTAAGACCCCGTTCACATTGAGCGATTTATCGCGCGCTAATTCCCGCGATATCGCGGCAAATTACCGCGCGATATCGCGCTCCAATGCAATCCAATGGGGCAAAGGGTCCTGCTGTCGCGGGTCGTGTGTCGCTACAGCAGGACCCTTTTTGGAGCGGATTTAGCCGCGATTCAAGCTTGCTCAATGCAAGCTTGAACGCGACATCGCGCGGCAAATCTCGCGATGTCGCGCAATATGCAAATCGCGCGACAAACGCGCGATTTGCATATCGCGCAGTGGGAACGGGGGCCTAAAAAAAGGGAAAGGGCCCCAATCAGCAGAAAAAAATAGCAAAGCATTGACAATTGAAGAGTTTGTTAGGGCCACGGAAGCAGAATAGGAGAAGTGGCCCCATGGGATTGTCGCCCCCTATCACCCATGAGTTTTTTAAAACTAATTATATCTTTACTGTACTTTCCCTTGTCGCGGTCAATCTTTATGGGGTCATGTCGCCCACTTTGTCGGTGGACAGTGGTTGGTAAACAGTAATTTGGTTGGTGTAAGTTATTGCTGCTTGAGTCTTGATGACTAAGCATGGTGGTCTGTTAATGGCTAACAGTGGTTCTGTTTGGTAATAAAGGTTAAAGTCTATTTATTGGTTAAATTAATTAAAACCCAATAAAGGTGCCGCGGCCTAGTTATTCCACAATCGTTGTTGTGTTTTACTGTATTATTTAAGTTTATTGTTATGGTATGATGGGTGTCAATGGGGTGTACAATCCCATGCAATTAATCTGATGCTGCTGACAGATATTAGTTCTTAAAAATATATTTGTATGTACGGATCTGTGCACACAGGCAATGCAAATATGAAAATTTACCTCAGCACTACAATTGAAAGCACTCAGGCATATTGTTTGTTAAAGTTGATCTCCAGGGTATACGTTTGTTTCCTCCAAAACCTCCTTTTCCCTCTCTACAAAAGCCATTGCTAAGAGCGTTTACTATACCTAGTTCCCTGGCTGAAAAAAATCATAGTTGTCTCCCCAGTGACATAATGGTGTTCATATAGAAAGTACTGCTATCTTGGCCTGTCAGAGGAAGGGTTGGCAGAATGTCTACATTAGGCCCCATTCACATTGAGCGATTCACAAATCGCTCGTTTGTCGCGCAATTTGGGTCCTGCTGTAGCGACGCACGACTCGCGACAGCGACGGACAGAGCCCCATTGGATTGCATTGGAGAGTGATATCGCACGTTAAATAGTCGCGATATTGCGGGAATTACCACGCGATAAATTGCTCAGTGTGAACGGGGCCTTATTAGTGATGAGCCGAACACCCCCGTGTTCGTATTCGAACGGCCCGAAAAGTTCGAATACCAACTCAAACTCAATGCAAGTCAATGGGGGTCAAACGTTCGAAAATGAATGTCCCCTTTAAGAGGGCTTATATGCAAGTTATTGGCCATAAATGGTGTATAGGGGTCTGGGTACTACCCTGGGGGACAGGAATCAATGCCAAAAAAAAATACAGTTTTTAAAGGAGAACTATGGGGTCAGTGTTTTTCCCCATAGTTCTCCTTAGGGTAACGGGAGGACACAAACCAGCGTCCTCCCGTTACCGTAAGATCAGTATACCGCAAGCTACAGCTCGCAGTATACTGTGATGCCGCAGCCGGAGCGGATCCCGACGTAGATGACGGGATCCGCCCAGCTGCGTGAGTGACAGCTGGCTCTGCCTATCTAGAGGCAGAGCCAGCTGTACCCGCCCCCTCCCCCGTCCGTTCCGCCAGTCAGCGCTGGCAGATCGGATGTGCGGCGTAATGGGCGCAATCGTCTTTTTTGCGCGTATGCGCCCCCGACGCATGTTTGCATGCGTGTATGTATGGGTGGGGACTTTTACATTTTTTTAAAAAAAATTTTTATGTGTAACTTAAAAAAATGTTTGGGGAGGAACTTTCCTTTTTTTTCCTTTTTTTTTTTTACTAAACTTTATTGCTATCACATACGGGGGCTAATAAAACCCCCCTATGTGATAGCAAAATATGTGACCCCTAATGTCACCTAGGACCCCCCAAAAGAAGCTGATGACGCACAGATCTGCTCCATCAGCTTCTTTGCAGCTTCTGAAGCTGGAGAGTGACACAAGAATGCGGAAGTGATGTATTATACAACACTTCCGCATTCTTTCAGAGGAGAGGGGACCGGAGGGAGCTCGTGTAACGATCTCCCTCTGATCCCCTGTGACACAGGCACCATGCTGATCCCGGGCTC
>NW_017308822.1:19844-20212 GCF_000935625.1 Nanorana parkeri | reverse complement strand
AGAGTGACACAAGAATGCGGAAGTGATGTATTATACAACACTTCCGCATTCTTTCAGAGGAGAGGGGACCGGAGGGAGCTCGTGTAACGATCTCCCTCTGATCCCCTGTGACACAGGCACCATGCTGATCCCGGGCTCACAGCGGAGCCCGGGATCAGCTGGACAATGGCAGGGGGGGGGCCGCACCGATCGTTGCAAAATACAAGCGATTCGCCGGCTCTACAGCCGGCGGATCGCTTGTATGTTAACAGGCACCGCTGCCTGTAATTAAATTGCGGTCATTTCCCGCTCGAGGGGGCGTGTCTGAGCGGACGTCTAAAGACGCCCGCACAGATCTAGAGAGCTCCGGGCCGGCCGTTTTTTTACTA
>NW_017308822.1:6792-19802 GCF_000935625.1 Nanorana parkeri | reverse complement strand
GAGCACCCCCCCCTCCCACACCAGGCCGCAT
Source organism: Nanorana parkeri (assembly GCF_000935625.1). NCBI lineage: Eukaryota > Metazoa > Chordata > Amphibia > Anura > Dicroglossidae > Nanorana > Nanorana parkeri. The sequence continues at coordinate 19,771 of NW_017308822.1, read as the reverse complement.
GGGTGCCCCCATGCCGACGGGGACAAGGGCCTCGTCCCCACAACCCTGACCCGGTGGTTGTGGGGGTCTGCAGACAAGGGGTCTTATTTGCGTCGGGGTACCCCTTTAATTGAGGGGGCACCCAGATGTAGCCCCCCTCCCTTGTGAATGAGTAAGGTGTACTTACCCCTACCCATTCACTAAAGGGTTAAATAAAATAGTTATTAAAAAGTCCAGACTTTTGATAAAATCCTTTATTTGGAAAAAAAACAAAATACATGTTTTTGACAAGTCTTTTATTTAAAAAAAAAAAAAAATTGATCCACCGACGTAATCCAGCGTCAATCATGATGTCCGGCGTTGTCCACAACGACGAAATAAAAAATAAAACAATACAAAATAAAGAGAAATAATTTAAAAAAACAAAAATGCCGTCCCGTCCGGTCCCGCCGCATAATGGCATTTTGTCAGATGCCGGCAAAACATACACAATTGGGTGGAGCTAGCTGTCACTGCTAGCTCCGCCCAATTGTGTAGTTTACGGACATCTGATAGGCAGGCCATGATTGGCCAGAGTCATCATGACTTTGCCCAATCATGGCTCTAATTCAATACTGAGCCTTGATTGGGCAAATTATTGCACCTGAAACTGTGGTCAGGTGCAAGACTTTAACAAATCAGAGCTTCAGAGGGCCTTTTGCCTTATGGAATGTCCGCAGTTGAACAAACCGCAAACATCCAATAAAGTTCGGCGAATGCTCGAACTGCCGATGTTCGAATCGAACACTCGGCTCATCCCTATACATCATAAGTGTGGATGGGTGTGTAGGCAGAGTAAGGGGAGACTACTGGGTTTCTGTGACCGTTGCTAAGCTGCCTTTGGCCCTTCCACCGCAGGCACGAATCTGCCCCTCAATGTCACTAAGGTCTCGTTCACACCTAGGCGTAATGCATATGCGCGTCTGTCGTGCGTTTTTTTACCGCGATTCGCGGTAAAAAAAGTCGTGCGACCGTCGCGCGTTTCCGAAGGCTACTTGGCTGTACGGCCCAAAGTAGTACCTGTACCTTTTCAGGCGTGGGCCGTTTTGTAGCGCGTTAGGGACGGGCGGAAATACGCCAAGGTGGGAACGAGACCATTGAATACAATGGGATTTATATTTTTGAGCGTTTTGTAGAGCGTTCGTCGAGCATAGAACGCGCTACAAAACATTCAGGTGTGAACGAGGGCTAACTCTGCTGATAGGGTCCTCAGTAGACATGTGTGATTCGTTTAGTTCCGAATTGAAATTCTGATGAAATTTCGGAAATTCGTGGATTCGGAGCATCCGAATTTCCGAAATGTACAATGTCCGAATTAATCCAAAAGCATCCAAATCCGAAATTTCGGATTCGGAATTTCGGATTCATTTCGGATTCAGAAACTAAATTAGAAATGTACGATAATGACTTCACAAAGAGGATTTCATAGCATGGGAAGATAAAAACAAAACATTACTTCAGGTTCCTGTGCATGCACCGTCAACGTTTAACCCCTTCATGACTGAGGCCTTTTTTTCATTTTTAGCACCCATGTTATATTCCACATTTTAGGCCTGAAAATTACTTAAAACCCCCACACATTATATATTTGCTTAATGCCAAGACCGTATACTTTCGTATACTGAACTCCCTTTGATCTCCTGTCACAGGGAAGCTGCTCGTCGGGCTCCACTGTCTGCTCGTCACAGAGGCAGAGCCAGCTGTACCCGCCCACTCCCCGTCCGTCCTGCCAGTCAGCGCTGGAGGATCGGATAGGGGAGGGGGGGAATCGCTGCAGGAAGCCGTGAGTGACAGTCACGGCTCTCTGCAGGGACAGGATCGAGAAGTGAGCGAGCGATGGTATGTGTTCGCTCACTTCCCAATCTATTGAGCCGACCTGTGACAGTTTCATTGTCACAGGTCGGCTAGAACTATGAGCTTGAGTGATTTTTCACTCGCCTCATAGTTCTCCTTTAAATTGCTGTGCAACTTAATTTCTCTCTGCCTCCTGTATCACTATTGAAACAACCAAGTCAGGATTGAATCTGATTAACAGCTCTAAGAAACTTTTTAGCACTTATGCTTTGAGACAATCTTTCTGTACCTGACAAACAGCAGGGAGCCTACATTGGGTATGTTTTGAAACACCTTTCCTGGAATAAGCAGAATGAGTTTAAAGATTTCAGATTAACAAGATGGAGTAGGCTAGATTGGTGGCCTACAGCTATTACTGGATGAAAAATAAAAAACAAGAGCAATAGGCTTTGTTCCATATATTCTTTTAAAGATTTCACTTCAGGTTTTGACAATTAGAAAATTACCATTGCCGAACATGCTGAAGGCTGGCTTCACACCTATGTGCCTCCATTTTCATGCATTTTTTAATTTGTCCTGGGTAGGTGTGTTATCATACAGGTGAAACTCGAATAATTAGAATATCGTGCAAAAGTAATTGCAATAAGTGCTGCAAAAGGGGCCCAAACCAAGTACTGAGTATATATGCATGCTTGTACTTTTCAGAGGTCCGATATTGTTCTGTGTACAATCCTTGTTTTATTGATTGCATGTAATATTCTCATTTTCTGAGATTGTGGATTTGGGGTTCTTGGGGTTTTCATGAGCTGTAAGCTATAATCATCACAATTATGACAAATCACGGCTTGAACTATCTTGCTTTGCATGTAATGAGTCTATCTCATATATTAGTTTCAACTTTTAAGTTGCATTAGTGAAATAAATGAACTTTGCTCTCGCCTCATAGTTCTCCTTTAAATTGCTGTGCAACTTAATTTCTCTCTGCCTCCTGTATCACTATTGAAACAACCAAGTCAGGATTGAATCTGATTAACAGCTCTAAGAAACTTTTTAGCACTTATGCTTTGAGACAATCTTTCTGTACCTGACAAACAGCAGGGAGCCTACATTGGGTATGTTTTGAAACACCTTTCCTGGAATAAGCAGAATGAGTTTAAAGATTTCAGATTAACAAGATGGAGTAGGCTAGATTGGTGGCCTACAGCTATTACTGGATGAAAAATAAAAAACAAGAGCAATAGGCTTTGTTCCATATATTCTTTTAAAGATTTCACTTCAGGTTTTGACAATTAGAAAATTACCATTGCCGAACATGCTGAAGGCTGGCTTCACACCTATGTGCCTCCATTTTCATGCATTTTTTAATTTGTCCTGGGTAGGTGTGTTATCATACAGGTGAAACTCGAATAATTAGAATATCGTGCAAAAGTAATTGCAATAAGTGCTGCAAAAGGGGCCCAAACCAAGTACTGAGTATATATGCATGCTTGTACTTTTCAGAGGTCCGATATTGTTCTGTGTACAATCCTTGTTTTATTGATTGCATGTAATATTCTCATTTTCTGAGATTGTGGATTTGGGGTTCTTGGGGTTTTCATGAGCTGTAAGCTATAATCATCACAATTATGACAAATCACGGCTTGAACTATCTTGCTTTGCATGTAATGAGTCTATCTCATATATTAGTTTCAACTTTTAAGTTGCATTAGTGAAATAAATGAACTTTGCACGATATTCTAATTATTCGAGTTTCACCTGTACTTTGACATTCCTCGTCAATTATATAAAAAGCCTTTATAACACATCGACAGATCAAAAACCAGACTTGGATTTTTTTGGCCATCCCTCTGCATAGAAGTGAATGAGAAACAATCATCAAAAACAATGGTAAGCTTCTGCATGTTAATATGTATAAGAGTGAATGGACCCTCAAAGGAAGCCATTCTGAGAGAAATACAAGACTGCAATTGCTGAGCTTCTTCTGAAAAGCTAGTTATCTGGCTGACTCTGGCTTCAGAATGCAACTAGTCAAGTTCAGCCGAAGTGATAATTCAAGATCTGCAAATTTAAGTACACCAACACCGTATAGAGATGATCATCTCTATACAAGAAAGTCATATTTGAAAATTGTTGCCAATTTTGGGAAATCATAGCTGTCAGAATAAACTTGAAAAATTATTTATATAAGTCCTAAATTACAAGTCGGTATGTTTTATGAACAAATTAACAAAAAGGTGAAGTTACCCTTTAAAGCCCTGTTACAACTAATTTTTCATTTATGTACAACAAAAACATTGTTAAACTTATCAAAAAAGTAATTGATATTCGGAAATCAAGTATAGCTGGAACAGTCCTTTAAAGACAAAGCATTTCTGTAATGAACTCCGTTTCCACTGTATTATACTAATTTCCGTAACTTGTGTGCATGAAAGCATGCTCCTGACATTTGGGAAAACGCTATTTTAAGGAAGTGTATCAGCTTAATTGAATGAACCTATTATCCTAGCAATTCAATTATTCTTTAAAATTATGCTTAAATACCAGTAGAAACCACAGAGTATTGACAATATCTGTAAAAAATTATTCAAACAAAACTGACCCTAATGAAAACCAAATACTTACTGTTATACATGTTTAAGATTTAAAGGGTCAGTTAAAAAAATAATAATAATAATTTAGCTGTAGGAGGAGTCAGCTCCTGGCTTATTATATGCCTTGAATATTGCTATAGCAAGATCAACCTGCAATAATACCTGATTCTGTTCCTGTGTCCACCCACCTGTGCATGTTCCACATCCTTCTGTTGTATTCTCGATAATACATAATAAAAAAATCAATCTAATATGAAAGAATGACAATCATCATAATGGTCACAGCAGACCCAGAAACTAAAACAAAGAGATCTATTCATCCAAGCACAGAGATCTCATCTGAAAGCCATAAACAAAAGACCTGTCAGGTAGTTGAACTCTGTAGCATCTATCAAAAACTCATATACAAACTCATAATTACAAACTGGAGCATGTTTGGGACAAACATCTATAATCAATGAAAAAGGCAAAAACAAAAAAAAAGCCAGACTAAATGGAATACTTGGTCTTTCCTGCCATTACATCTTTTATGTTTCTATGAATAAATGTGAAGGAAAATCTAAAATCACTAGAAAAGCGATAAAGGGAAAACCTTGCACTGGTGACAAATGTCTAAGAAGGGATTTAATTCATCTATGAGAGATACTCTTGCTTTACCTACAGTCTGCAGCAGTGACGTGACGTGCCTTCTGTGCTGGGTGATGCATCCCCCAGCCTGCTGGAGCTCCGCCCCCATCCAGCCAAAGCTCCGTCCCCATCCCCCCAACGCCCCACACCCAGCTCGGTAACCAAGCTCCGTGGGGAGGAGGAAGGAAGGAGACAGGGAGGAGCCTCCACTCCCTCCCTCACTTGCTCGTCACTGGTGAGGCATCGAGATCATTGTCCTCACTGTTTTTTTTTTTTTTTAATGGACAGCATGGACCAATGGCGCTTTGTCATTCGTCAAGGTATGCAAACAATACAAAGCCAGCAATTATCTAGAAGTATGTGTTTGTAGATTGTCATTACTAATCATTTCTAAAGGTTTGTTTGTAGTTATTTTAAAGATATGGGTAAAGGTCCTCTTTAAGTGAGTCATACTAATCTATTTGCGATCAATCAATATCTTGGCTGTATGGCCTTTTTCAGTACCACACAGCATTATACCCGTCTAAATCATCTTGTGGCACCTTCTTAATTTATGAAATTATTAATAAGATGCATCTCCCCTGCACCATCCCACAGTGCAATGCCTGTATCCTGGACAAGCAATCACCATGCTCAGGCATTGCCACATGAGGAAACATGTTTACAGATATGCTAATAGCCACTCTGAGAAAATACCTATTTGCATATCCAGGGAATCTGGCCGCATATACGATCAACTTCAAGCTGTAGTGATTATATTACAGGATATTTTAAGTATTTGGTTTTAAGAGATCAGTTATTTCTTAGCAAATATGCATCCTCACAGGAGGCTTATATTACTAAATGAATTTAGGATTTAGTAATTAATCTGGAGGATGTTTTGCTGTTCTTCTGTGCTGTGAGCATACATATATAACTGCTCTGGCTCTTCAGTTAATATTAAATCCACTACCTTCAGCATATGCTGTATAGATACACAAATTTAAAAAAAGTTCTTACTCTATTTATTACAAAATAAAATTAAGTCAATATATATTTGTTAACCATAAGTATTGATCTTGCATCTAATTTGGATTGTTTAGAGACAGTATGCCCTGACACCCATCTAATGTCTACTACCAGATGCCTGTAAACAACTTTAACCAGTTGACATCCGCGGTGTTAAACCCCCTTCCCATCCAGGCCATTTTATTTTATTCCGTCATGCAACGCTGTACTGAAATTAATTTTATACCATTTTTTGAGGACAGATGGAGCTTTCCTTTGGTGGAATTTATTCACCACTGGGGTTTTATTTTTTACTATATCAAGGAAAAATTACAGATTTTTAAAAAAAAAAAACTGTTTCCCCTATATTAAATGATAAAACATTTATTATTACCCAATTTTTTGGTAAAATATAAAAGACGGGGTCACGTCGGGTAAATTGCGTAAACGTGGGGGTGGGGGAGTTAAACATTTTTTGGGGGGGGGGTTACTTTTTTTATATGTGACTTCTATATTTTTCTACTTTTTTATATGTGACTTTTATTTTTTTAAATACAATTTTTAGCAGATCTAGCTACGGCTAGATCCTTCGGCTGCTTCGTGAATAGACCCCTAAGTTTATCTATAGGTATACTTTAAAGAATACTTATTGAAAACATTCTGGTGGGAATTTATTAAAACTGGAGCAAGCAGAATCTGGAGCAGTTGCCCGTGGCAACCAATTAGCATCTTTCTTCAGTTTGCTCAGCGAAGATTTGAAAATAAGAGAGGGAAGCTGATTGGCTGCAGTGCAAATCTGTTCCAGATTTTGTCTACTCCAGTTTTGATAAATTCCCACCTCTGAATTCAGATAGTTGTATGATGTTGATAAATGTGATGACGGTATTCAGTATAAATTCCCTTTTTTTATTTTGTGTGTCTTCATATTTTTTACTCTGCATGTAATTGCAGACACTTGTCCAAAAAGCAAAAGCTTCTAAGGTTTGAACAAACTATACCACTGGCAGAGACCTTATAATGGTTATCATTTCATGTGGTTTAAATTAGACATGTGCGATTCGTTTCGTTCCAAAACTAAATTCGGACGAAATTTCGGAAATTCGGAGATTCGGAAGTATCCGAATTCCGAATTACAGCTAAGACAAATGCAAACGAATCCGAATTCCATATTTCCCAAATTTCATCCGAATTTCGTTAGCGGTAGGCCAGTCGAAATTTTGTTTATGGACGAAATTTAGTATGCCTTGACACCCATCTAATGTCTACTACCAGATGCCTGTAAACAACTTTAACCAGTTGACATCCGCTGTGTTTCACCCCCTTCCTGTCCAGGCTATTTTTCAGTATTCAGCGCTGCGGTACTTTGACTGACATTTATTCCATCATGCAACGCTGTACTGAAATGAATTTTATACCATTGTTTGGGGACAGATAGAGCTTTCTTTTGGTGGTATTTATTCACCACTGGGGTTTTTAGTTTTTTCTATATTTCAGAAAATGTACTGAACATTTCGGGAAAAAAAGTGTTTTTTACATTAAGTTAGGAAACAATTATTATTACCCAGTTTTTTTGTAAAATATAAAAGACGGGGTCACGTCGGGTAAATAGACACCAAACATGTCACGCTTAAAAATTGTGCGCACCCGCGAAATCGCAAAAAACTACAATACCAAAAATTTACCATAGGCGACGCTTTAAAAGCTTTTACCGCTCATCAGTTTAGTGTTATCATTGATTGATGGCCCTGGACGTTCCCCCCCCCCCCCCAGTTTTGGGGGCTGGGGTTCCCCCTTAAAATTCCTACCAGACCCTGCACTTTTTTTGTGGTTTAACTTGGGGGGGTCCCTCATAACATTCCTACCAGACCTAAAGGGTCTGGTATGAATTGGGGGGGGGGACCTCACGCTTTTTTTTTTCATCTTCTGCAAACTAAAAAAAAATTTGATTTTTTTTTTCCTAATGTCATTTTGCTGCAACGGAATTTCGTCCATAAACCTCAATATCGACTGGACTACCGCTAAAAAACGAAATTTCGTCCAAAAAACTAATTTTCAACTGGACTACCACTAACGAATTTCGTCCGAATCCGAATTCGGAAACAAATTTAATTTCGGACCCGAATCCGAAAAACAAAATAATGCAAAATCCGAATCAAAACGAAACTAAACGATTTTTTGGCTGGTGCACATGTCGAGTTTAAATCACTTTAAAAAGAAATAATTGTTGCTGCAAATGCTCAATCATCACTGGCAGCATTTGAGTTTGTCCCAACAATTTAAAATGTTCCTGGCTCATCTAAAGTGGACCGTAGATATTGTACTAAAATATTAAAATTAGGGAGCCGATTTTAAAGTTATGAACAGAGATGTACAAATCCCAGGAGCTCCGTGTGCTCCTTACAAATGACATCTGCCTCCTAACTTTTGAATTTTTCTCTAGTCTAGTCCTGGAGCTGGAAAAGTACCGGTACTTGTAATTGTACCGAGTACGGTACTTGGTATCGGTGCATCCCTAGTTAAAACCTTTGTCATTTGTTCTTGTCTGTGTCCCTTTGGGAAGATTCCCTTCAACTCCTGTCCTGGAGATGCAACAAGAAATCTCCACACAGGGAGTAAATGACCTCATAGACAGTTGTCAGTGTAACAGGTGACTGAAGGGAACTGAACTTGTAATATGATGTGTCAAGACGAATAGGTTTAGAGTTTAAAATCTAATCCTCTGGGAGAATACAACAGACGCTTAAAAGCTGTTGTGTGGTTTAGTTGGATAATGCTAGTTCATGAAATTGATTTTTCATTGCTTTTAATTAGAATTAATGGTGTATCACAAAAATATATGGTGTGCTGTACATAAATTCATTGTTATCTTACCATGTTTAAATAAGAGTAGATGAAAATTTAACTCTAAACAGCTAAATACACATGTAGGTGCTATTTTAACTGTCAACGGATTTGACTTTTTCCGTCCAGTCCTATGATTTACGCAGCACAGTCTTGTCTGGCTAATCAGCCCACTTCCTTTTAGCCCAGGTTGTCATGGACCCGCCCCCAACCTGTTACTGGACAGTGAAGGAGAAGCAGCAGGCTGATGATCACATTTCCTTGTCACTCTGCTCTCTCCTGTATCAGTACACTCCTTGTTAGCACATAAACACTACAGCCTGAGCTCTGCTGTATAGAAACTGCAAGCAGCTGATATCTAGTCAAATGTAGGTACTTTCTCTTCTTGCATTGTAAAAATAGAGATGTATTCATGAGTACCTAACTGCAACTATTTGTATATTTTATATCAGCCTGTATATCAGCCTGGAGTCCAGCTTAATGGATGACCTATTTGTGTTTTTTTTTTATTATTTGATAAAAGATAAGCATTTGTCTATTCATTCCTGCCCCTTGGTCATTGCATCAATGATTATGCTGCAGAACCTTTCTTCTCTGTACCATTACAAGTGTAGTATCTTCAGAAGCTAATTACAGTTTTCAGAGGCAGTAATTGTATTGTGGTCTTGGGACACATATACACTTTTTTCCACAAGATTGCATTTTTTTAATATTGGTGCTAATGTCAAGACTTCTGGATTTATTCAGCATTGGCATTATTTCTACATTTCCATCTGTCTCCTTTCCACATTCAAATGAGGTACTTATTGATTTTCCAATCAGTGTTTTAAAGTGAATTTGATGGATAGGCAAGGAAATTGATTAGTGTTGACTTCTTAATCTAAATTTTCTTTATTAGGCTATGAATGTTGGCAACACAATGCTGACAGACATTGTAATTTGAAAGACAGAAAGCGCACTGTGTTATAAACTGTTTAAAAATGCAAACATACGTTCCCCACCTTTTAAGAGGCAGAAAAATAATTATTCTTTCAATGGCAATGTAACCTTTTAACCTCCCTGGCGGTCTGATTATTCAGGATCGAATCCGAATTGACTTTCACACCCGAATCCTGAAAAACGAAATAACGCAAATCCGAATTTAAAACGAAACGAAACTAAACTAATTTTTTGGCAGTGCACATGTCTAATAAATATATGTAATTATAGCAGATTGCATTGTATTCTGTGTAAATGTCATGTTTTCACTTTTGAATTTCCCGCCGGCTCCGCCCCCCGCTGTGACGCTGAAAACGAAACTAAAAGTCAGATGCCGGCATACAGCAGAGGACACCACGGGCTCGTAGGAACAAGGTAAGTGACACTTTTGTGCTATCCCGAATGTAGCTCTGGGTTACCGCTTTTGGTACTGAAAATTAACACTGAGCCACACTCGGGAAAACCACCAGGGAGGTTAAAGTCATTTTAAAAGTATATAGTTCTTTTTCCTAATTAACTCTGTAATGGTTATATATTTTCAAACTTACATTTCCTTTAATCAGCACTTACACAAAACTTGTGCCCTATATCCCTATTATGTCAATGACAAGAGTGCCAGTGATCTCTTCTTCCTGTCACCACCAAGCTAGGACAAAGGGGGTTTGGTAGTGCCTTATGTGATGATAATAATAAAGTTAAGAATAACATATTGAGAATAAAAAATTGAAGTTTAAAAACATTTATTAAAAATCACCCCCCAAAAAAGTCCCCCCATGCACACACATACAAATATAAACATATGTGTTGGGTGCTCTCCCGCTCCCGGCCGCCAAGGAGAGAAACACTGCTGTGTCTTTTTTTTGTTATTCTGACACTGAGCCGTGTCATAATAGAAAACATTTTTGCTCATAGGAATGCATTACTAGATTCCTATTGGCTATTTCAATTTGCAATAGCCAATAGCAAACTAGCCTTGCACCCGCCCTCTGCTTCAGTTCTCCATCAGGTCCACCTGATTGACAGCAGCATAACATGCTGAGCATGTTCGGCCGACCCGAAGCCACACGATGTATGGCTGATTTCAGCCGATATACGGCTGAAATCAGCCTTACCAGCCTGAAGTGAATAGCCGAACAGCGTTGGGCTCACTTCAGGTCGGTCATTCACTCGGCTGCCTACGACAGCTTAGTGAATAGACCCCTATGTGTCAAAACGATAATTATACCACAAATATTAGGTATCGCTCCACACGCTGGAGTGAGACCAATATTTCTAGGGCCATTTTTATTTATTGTTAACACTAAACTGATGACCTGTAAAGGCGTTGCCTATGGACAATCTTGGGTACCAAATTTTGCTGTTTGACTGGCGCACACAATTTTGAGGCTTAGAATGTTTAATATCTATTTACTCATCTTTTATATTTTACAAAAAAAATGGATATTGTTTCTGTGCACTAAAAGTAATTTAAATAGATTTTTTACTAAAAATGTGTGTTTCATAAACTGTGTGATATAAAAAAAATGCAACTATCACCATTTTAGTTTCTAGGGTTTTTGCTTTCAGAAAAGATATAATTAGGGGGGGTCTCAGGCACGGCTTGAAGCAATTTTCATGCCTTGAATGTGTATTTTAAAATGTATGCAAAAATGGCCCTGGCCGCAAAAGGATTAAAGAAACTGCAAGTACAGTGCTAGAAATGCACTCACCTTCTTGTTATGGGGTAACCACTGCCCCATAAGTTTACTCCTATATTGTCACCCGGCCACAGGCAAGTCCACCATTGCCACTATGAGTAAACCAGTCCTCAGCAAAGATGTGCAGCTGATGCCATGATGCATGGAAACAGGAAGTGGCTAAAAGAGAGCCTGGAGCAGACCAGCAGCACTGAGATGCAAAAAAGAAGGAAAAAAGGTTAAAACAACATTCTATAAAAAAAAAGTCAAAATTACAATTGTTTATGACACACATTGCTTTGATGCTCGGCCTGCTTCGTCTTTCAGCACGGCTCAGCGCTCGACTGAGCCGCTCGGCCGTGATCGGGAGCTGTACGGGCTATTGTGAATAGCCGTACAGCACCCCCTCGGTTCTCCTGAACCGAAGGGGTCCTGGTGCCGAAGCTAGCCGAAGGATCGGCCGAAGCTACGGCCAGATCCTTCGTCAGCTTTGTGAATAGTCCCCTAAATGTCATCCACTTAGGGTTAGATATAATTTAAATACACACTGAGAGAGATTCAGGCAAAAGGCTTAATTCACAAAGCTTTACACAATCCTAAGGCTTGTGTAAAGCCATGTAAATATAGGGGTCTATTCACTAAGCTGCCGAAGGATCTAGCTGCGTGGAGCTGGCTCAGGCCACTTGCACAGACAGATCAGCGTCCCTGGTTACTAGGTAACCTGGGACACTGATCTCCAGACAGCCCAACTCTCCCGGACGCTCCGGGAGTCTCCCGCTATTAGATAGCGGCTCCCGGCTGCCCTGGAGAGAAACACTTTCTCCCAGAAAGGTTTAGTCTGCTCGATCGAGCAGAGTAAACCTTTCCCTGCTCTGTTTTTTTTTCTTCTGACATCGGAGCCGTTGGCTGGAGTATAAAAAAAAAAATCACCATAGGAATGCATAGCTAGATTCCTATTGGCTATTTCAATTTGCAATAGCCAATAGCAAACTAGCTATTGCACCCACCCACTGCTGCTGTCAGTCAGCAGAGGGGACCTGAAGTTCTCCATCAGGTCCCCTCTAGTGATTGACAGCAGCAGAGGGCAAGTGCAATAGCTATTTTGCTATTGGCTATTGCAAATTGAAATAGCCAATAGCAATCTAGCTATGCATTCCTATGGTGTTTTTTTTTCTTTTTATTCTGACGGCAGTAGAACCGCCGGCCAATAGAAACCAGTTGGGCGGAGCTAGCTGTCACTGCTAGCTCCGCCCAATCATTTTCTATTTTATTTTTTACTACTTTTTTAACATATTCTATTCTGCTCGGTACCACAGAGGTTCCCGAGCAGGACATGCTGGGCGGCATTCGGCTATTCACTCACTGCTGTTCGTCATCTATGAGAATAGACCGAACAGCAGCGAGTAGCCTACCAGAGGTTCGGCTTAGCCCATACAGATGATGGACCAGCTGAGTCGAACTCCTTCT
>NW_017308822.1:0-6756 GCF_000935625.1 Nanorana parkeri | reverse complement strand
TTCAGGTCGGTTAGTCACTCGACTGCCTACGGCAGCTTAGTGAATAGACCCCATAATTTCAAATGTTATTGGACTCAACCAAAAAAAAACAATTTAAAAAAAAATAAGTACGCTTATCTTGGTTAACTTTGTGAGCCTTTTCTGCAACTCTTTAGTACAGAGGTGTCAAACTCAAATACACAGTGGGCCAAAATTTAAAAAATTCTCCAAGTCGACGGCCGGGCTCGTTCATACAGTATAATACCGTAGTCTATACAGTATATCACACAGTATAATACAGCGGCATATACAGTATATCACACAGTATAATAACAAAGCCTGTACATTTAATTATTAAAAAGCATGATACATAATAAAACATTTTTTTAAAACTTTTTTTATTTACTTTCCCTTTAAGAAATAGCCTAAATATTTCAATAATAAAAGCCAAAAACAGACAATAAATAGTACAGAGCATTTACAACAAAAGAATTGACTTACAAAAAAAGTTTTTCCATCTGGTGCCCGCTTCTGTGGATTCTTCCCCTGCTTTCTCTCCTCATTGCGCAGGCCCCATAAGCTCTTCATTCCTGCTCTGAGGTCTGGCAAGGCAGGGACAGCTGCGGGCCTATCCTACAGAAGCCGCAGGGCACTTCCAGCTTTAAAGATGGCCGCCGCACAGCGGCCATCTTTATGACACAGGAATGATGTGGCAGGCATAAAGACACGAGGGGCGGCCATCTTTAAAGCTGGAAGTGTACCAACGGGCCAGATCTAATGATAATTAAATATTATCATGCGGCCAAAGATAATTCCATCGCGGGCCGGTTTCGGCCCACGTTTCAGGTCGGTTAGTCACTCGACTGCCTACGGCAGCTTAGTGAATAGACCCCATAATTTCAAATGTTATTGGACTCAACCAAAAAAAAACAATTTAAAAAAAAATAAGTACGCTTATCTTGGTTAACTTTGTGAGCCTTTTCTGCAACTCTTTAGTACAGAGGTGTCAAACTCAAATACACAGTGGGCCAAAATTTAAAAAATTCTCCAAGTCGACGGCCGGGCTCGTTCATACAGTATAATACCGTAGTCTATACAGTATATCACACAGTATAATACAGCGGCATATACAGTATATCACACAGTATAATAACAAAGCCTGTACATTTAATTATTAAAAAGCATGATACATAATAAAACATTTTTTTAAAACTTTTTTTATTTACTTTCCCTTTAAGAAATAGCCTAAATATTTCAATAATAAAAGCCAAAAACAGACAATAAATAGTACAGAGCATTTACAACAAAAGAATTGACTTACAAAAAAAGTTTTTCCATCTGGTGCCCGCTTCTGTGGATTCTTCCCCTGCTTTCTCTCCTCATTGCGCAGGCCCCATAAGCTCTTCATTCCTGCTCTGAGGTCTGGCAAGGCAGGGACAGCTGCGGGCCTATCCTACAGAAGCCGCAGGGCACTTCCAGCTTTAAAGATGGCCGCCGCACAGCGGCCATCTTTATGACACAGGAATGATGTGGCAGGCATAAAGACACGAGGGGCGGCCATCTTTAAAGCTGGAAGTGTACCAACGGGCCAGATCTAATGATAATTAAATATTATCATGCGGCCAAAGATAATTCCATCGCGGGCCGGTTTCGGCCCACGGGCCTTGAGTTTGACACATATGCTTTAGTAGATACAACATCTCTTGTGCTCGCTTTACAGTTGCATGTGGTTATTAGGAGGTCTGAGAAAAAGATGATGTATCTCGTACACTGATAGCCTAGTATTTTTCTTTAACAACCCCCGATTTGAGCAGATGGTAGATTTTCTGATCTGGTATACAGGCTTTCATCCAGCACCTTCCACGTTTGCCTGCAAGAGTTCAGGCAGCTCCTATTAGAGTGATGAAATGACATCACTCCTCACTATGAGACAAAGCAATGGGATGCATACATGTAGGAGCTCTCAGGCTAATATTACCTCACCTAGGTCAAGGAATGGTCCTGGGTCTATTGGTATTTATGGAACACCAGGCCCAGGGCAGCGGCCCCTTTTACCCATATGGTTAAAGTATCCTTGCCCTTCAGAAGATAATGTAAAAATGTTTAGCATGATATACAGTATGTTTTATCACACAGCTTATGGCAGTTGGAGGATACAAAATTTCCGTGAACCAATTTAGGTGCTTCCTTTTTTCTTCTTATTTCGAAAAAAATATTCAAGAAGCTTTAATTGACAACCCTGAAGGTCCACAATGAGTTTCAAAAAACAAACCAACTTTTACCATGAAACAAAATCTGATCTTTTCCCATCATGTTACAGTTTCATATGTGGTTGGTATAGGAAATCTCTTTTAGAAATAAAGTTCAATTTGGGTATTGTGCTTGGATATGCTGATCACAAAAAGTCCACAAAAATGCTTATGCAGGACAGAATGTTTAGAACGGATATGACAGAAACATTGTTTTAAAGCCAACTTTTCAAAGTCATACCTACTTCATCTTGCTTTTGTTAAAACTATAGAAATATTAACAAAGTTCAAACTATTTTACTTATTAAACATATTCCTGAGTCATGCACAACAATCCACTTTGTATTCTAGCCAGAAGGATTAAGTGCAGGATAGGCTTTTCTGTTAAATTATTTTACTACTCTAAGAGGATTATGTCTTCTGAGGTACTGGGGTCATCAAATGGCAACTTAAAACAGGTCACACTTCAAATGTAAGGAATCATTTAAAAGGTGTATAACATCTCTCTAAGCTTTCATAACTATTTTTAAATGTGCATATTTACTGTATTAATGTAATGTTTAGCATTTGGAACACATACATATAAAAGAAATAAGCTTGCTGTGAATACACCTATCAATCATTGTTAATGCTTTAAAACCCTTGTTGGAAGTATAATTTGTAATTGTATATAAATATCAATATGGCTATATAGGGATAGCAATATTTGCTAATTACAAATGCCGACTCTGGTTCCTTTCAGGCAGTGCTACACAGTGGGGTTGTTTTACTAGAAAAAAGAGACTGTTCAATAAGCTTAGTGAATAATGTGAAGCTGTGTTTACTTGGCCCTACCAGCTACTAATTTTTTTTTGCACATGATTAGGTATTAATTGTGAATATAGCTTTACCTTTGAGGTGTGAACATAATCTTTCCAAAGTAAACATTCACTTTACTAAATAAAAATAAATATATTGAATCAATGCGCTGGCACTCTGGCTATTATCACCCTGTCAGCTCACTGGGTGTTCTAAAATTCTTATATCATAAACCGAAATATTATAATATTTATTAAGGAAATACAGCAAATATTAAAAAACTAAATTTAGTTCAATACAGATGTTCCATATCCATGCTGTAGTCAAAAGTAAGAAAAGTGCAGCACATACCCCAATGCTGTGCAGCTTAAAGAGACAAAAGTGTCTCATAGAATTGAAATGGATGTCAGTTTACTGCCCGATGTGCTTAGTAGTGGACGTCTTTGGCTCCATCCGGGTAAAGAACCTGTGAGGATGCATTTTAGGGAGGGACCTTGATTTGTGAACTGGCAAATTGGGCTAACATCTATGTTAAAGGAGAACTATGAGGTGAGTGCTTTTCACTCACCTCATTGTTCTAGCCGACCTGTGACAATGAGACTGTCACAGGTCGGCTCAGTAGATCGGGAGGTGAGCGAACACATACCGGTGTTTGCTCACCTCTCGATCCTGTCACGGCTCTCTGCCGTGACAGGGGAGGGGCTGGACTCCCCCTCACCGCTCCGATCCGCCAGGGGGATGGGGGAGGGGGCGGGTACAGCTGGCTCTGCCTTTAGATAGGCAGAGCCAGCTGTCAGTCACGCAGCTAGGCGGATCCCGGCACAATTGTTGGGATCCGCTTCAGCTGCGGCGTCTCAGTATACCGCAAGCTACAGCTCGCGGTATACTGAGCCTAGGGTGACGGGAGGACGCTAGTTTGTGTCCTCCCATTACCCTAAGGAGAACAATGGGGAAAAGCCTTAACGCCCATAGTTCTCCTTTAAGTTCCAGTGATCTACTGTATTGCTTAAAGGACTGCCTTTTAAATGACCATAGTCTCAGTTCTGTAAGCTCTTGTGTGTTCTCCTCCTCTTACAGGATTTCTATCATTTCTAATCTCTCTAATATATGAGTGCATTTTAGTTTTTATTTTTCCTGTATTACACCTTGCTAGGGCACTTGTTCTCTGTTTAAAACACTTTACTAAGTAAACAGTCTCTACTGTTTTAGTTAATAAGCCTCGCTAATTGTGCTTCACTGCTCCATTTCACAGTATAAAATTTCACTTTGTAAAGTAAATTATCACGTAGTTTAGTAAATGAGGTGAAGCTGCTCTCATACTAGTCATCAAATTATATGCGCACAAAAAACCCTACTTTTTTTTAAAGCTCCCTTAAAGTACATCTAAAGCCAAAACAAATTTTGTTTTGTGGACAGAAAGTGATCCAAAATTCTGCAGCTGTCACTAGAACAAGAGATGATGAGAAATGTACCAATAAGGACACCAGTAACACTACTCATTTCCAGTTGCGGCTCTAAGACATTAAAAATTAAACTGACAGGGTTTTGGATATTTTTGAGTTTAAATATAGGTATTAAAGTGAAACTCCGGGATTTCTTTAAACACCACAAGACAAATAAAGTATCTCTAGTAATGATCATCTTAGGTATGGATCAATTCTGTTTACAGTAAAAATCCTAGCTTCATTCATTTTTGAATGAAGCAATCTTCTTCCAGTGCTGCAACTGAAAGTTCCAGCTTTTGCACATTGAAGGGATCTCTCCTTTTCCTCTCCCCTTGGTCATTCACAAAATGCTCTGTATTTTGTTCACATTCTGTATAATGAGGTTAAAAACATATTTTGATGGTTAACTGGTTAATGGTTAACATTCTTGTTTGTTGGGTTCCTTTTTTTAAAATCCAGCAAACACCCCGCCCCCTCCCCCTCAGCCGCTATTCTCACCTGGGCAAGAATGAGGTATCCTGCACTCTGAAGTCTCCTGCAATATGCATGTCACATATCCCAGGAGGCTTCAGGTTATATGCAGTGGCTGATGTGGGGTGGACCTGGTGGCACATCATCAGGGGCAAGCTATACGAACCAGAAAGAGACAACCAGACATTAAGAATTAAGATGACAACATGAGACAAGGCAGGGGACAAGGCACATGGGACAAAGCACATGGTAGGGACACAGTGGAGCAGTGCACAAAAGTGCTGGACTCATTGGGAGGGTGAGTATGTGCACTATGCATAACACCAGCGAAAAAGGTATGGGGGGGGGGCACACATGGGGAGGAGGCTTGAAGTTCTTTAAAAGTATTTAAAAACAATTAAAATTAAATGAACTTATAAGAGATTTATGTGATTGGGTTTAGATCGGATTTAAGTATAACTTTTTTGTCAATTTGCTCTTCCAGTAGCCACATACGCATATTGTTTATGTTTCCTCATTATCTGACATTAAAACATGTATATTTGCTTACTTGTATGATGTTCTCTGTTTCACAAAGCCAATTTATATTAGAAATATATGGAAATCCCAGACTTCTGAGAAGGAAATCATCCCCTCAGACCTCTGGAGAAAGAAAACTTCCTATTGAATACACCTCTGGAGTTTATTACATGACACTACATCCCTCATCCCCATTAAAAAGCTAAGTAGCTGAAAGAGTAAAAGCATAGATATAAAGCACTGCTTTAGCAGGGAAAAGACAACCAGGTGCTCCGACCAAACAGATATATGGTAAAGGAATAATCCAGCCGCACTTTATTCTGTGCTGCATCGGTTTATTGTAAGTTGGTCAGTGACACTGAGTTCTGTCCGAGGTCCGCCAAAAAAGTATTGTTAAAGAAGAGCAACATTCCACAATTTGGTCTTTTACACGAGTGTCATCAGTTCAATCAAGGTTCGCTGATGCAAAAAAAAAACTTATGAAGCTGAAATTTACATCAGTTTGCACACTGCGTGTGCATTAACGATTCTGGCTTTTGTGAATTGCATGTTTCAGCCAGTAAAATAAAGAGTGGTAAAATAAGGATAGATAAATTAACTTCTACTCTCATAACGCTGAGCTTTGTGAATTGACCCCATTGTCAGTTCAGTTTACATCTGTTTTAGACTTTTTGTTATTATGGTAAACGCCCATGATTCTTTGCTTTCCCCTAGCATGCATAGAGCTTGCCATGCTGTATTATGACGTCAGTCTCAAAAAAAAGGATGTAACCTGAACTGATGTAAACTGATCATCAGTTCTGACCAGTCAAAACAGAGAGCTGATCCATCTCAAATTGCGGACCTCAGCTGACACTGATGTTTCCTGATATAAACTGATGGTCATCAGTTTTCATCCGCACTGCTATAGAGTTTAACTCATAAAAATTGAACCATTAGGGATAGGCACCACACCCCCAATTAGAAATGTATACAAGAAAGATAAAGAAAAGCGGGGCTTTAAAAGTGTCCAGACCATACGAAATGTCCATCAAACATACATGGTTTTGTATAAAAGTATATTTTAATACATAAAGATCATTTGAAGACTTGGTTACATTTAACACCCTGGACACTTTTAAAGCCCCGCTTTTCTTTATCTTTCTTGTATACGCACTGCTATAGAGATGCATTGTTGTCTGTTTTTCATTTGCAAACGGAGGGTTGAAAACCTGACAACCTGAATGCTCGTGTGAAAGGGGCCTAAGATCTGTGAATCATGACTGATGGATTCGTCAATTTTCGTCCCTCCGTTA
>NW_017308821.1:77876-136693 GCF_000935625.1 Nanorana parkeri | reverse complement strand
TAACGTATCGTTAGCAAACGCCAGATCTAGCCGGGAAGAGGCATGTCAGCCAGCTAAGGGTCAGGATGTAGCACGGATGTCGGGAGCTGCAGTGAGACACGTCTGCTCAGTCTCACATCCTGGCCACGCCCCCGTAAATGATCATTTTACAGAAATACTTTCACATTTGCTTCTGTCAGTGGGATAGATCAGCCGTTCCCAGCTTCTCTTCTCTACAGAGTCGTATCAGAACTTTATTTTTTGCCCCAGAATGGCGACTTCTGACCTGAAAGAGGAATTGGACTGCTCCATCTGCCTGGACCTTTATAAGGACCCCGTATCGCTGAAATGTGGACACAACTTCTGACGGGACTGTATTGTGACTGCGCTGGATACACAGAAGTCTGGCCATTACTCTTGTCCGGAGTGCAGAGAGGAGTATACAAAGCGTCCTCTACTGAATAAGAACAGGAAGTTGTGTAACATTGTGGAACATTTCAGATCTGCTCAACAGATGGAGACAGAGGTCTTGTGTACGTATTGTGATCCTCCTGTACCAGCTACTAAATCGTGTCTGCACTGCGAGGCCTCATGTTGCAAAAAACACTTAAGCAACCACAGCAAGTCAGCGGATCACATTCTAATTGAACCCACCACATCATTCAAAGACAGGAAATGCTCCACACATAAAGAGATCCTGAAATATTACTGCACAGAGGATAGAGCTTGTATCTGTATGTCCTGCTGGGTGGCTGGAGACCACAAAGGACACCAGGTGGAGCTTCTGAACGAGGCCTCTGAGAAGAAGAAAGAGAAGCTAAAAGATGTTACTGAGAAACGGAACTCCGAGAGACAGGAGACTGAGAAGAGAATCCAAAATCTGGAAAATCACAGGACACAAGAGAAGGGAAAAGCCGCTGATGTCATCGGGAGAGTCACTGAGCTGTTTAGTGACATCAGGAAACAGCTGGATGATGTAGAGAAGAGAATCCTGACCGAGACCTCCAGACAGGAGAAACAGATCCTACTGACAGTCTCAGATCTCATCCAGCACCTGGAGACACAGAAGGCCGAGCTGTCCAGAAAGGCGACTGAAGTTGAGGACTTACATAAGATCACAGATCCATTAACTGTGCTAAAGAAAGAAATGATCAGTGATGACATCATTCCTGGGAGTGGTGACACCAACAGTGATGTAAGAGATGCCGGATGTCTGGATGAAGGAATGATCTCACAGATGCTCCACAGAGGTCTTCTCCACTTTACTGACAGTCTGATAGATCTGAAGAACAAGAGACAGTTCTCAGTGATGGAGAAATCAGACATCTCACTGGATATAAACACAGCCAATTATTATATTATTGTTTCACAGAATCTCAAATCAGCTACTTACACTGATAAACCAGAGACCAGACCGGATGTTCCAGAGAGGTTTATATCCAATCAGGTATTAAATATACGCAGCTTCTCATCAGGGAGACATTATTGGGAGGTGGATGTGAGTGGAGCGAAGGAGTGGATGATCGGGGTGGCCAGTCAAAGCATAGAGAGGAAGATAGCTGGAGATGAATCTTACATAGGTTACAATCAAAAATCATGGGGTCTAAATCAAAGACATGAGCTTCAAGCCATACACAAAAACTTTGCTAAAAAATTATGCACCTACTCTTCTCTAAAGGCTGTTGGGATTTATCTGGATTATGATGCAGGACGTCTGTCCTTCTACGAGCTGTGTGACTCCATCAGACACCTCCACACCTTCACCTCCAACTTCACTGAGCCCCTCTACGCTGCTTTCTATGTGTTTAAAAATTCCACCATAAGAATAACATAGTCCTCGCCTTGGTACTTGGCTGTTCAATGTCAGCATATTGATCCTACATGAGGGGCATAACAGAACACTATGACCTGCCTGATACAAATTATATTTGAAATTCATCTAGGAAAGAAATCTATCTGTAAATTTGTAATACGTATTCATGAGGGAAAGTCACCAGTTGTAAAAATACACACTCCTGAAACTCTGATTGTTCTCCATAACATGATATTACCACGGTATAAAAATGAAGATGTCATTGTTGGACTGTTGTTCCTCCATGTTCCCATGTACTGCATCTCCAATGGAAAAAGTCAAATAGCTTTATATTAATGTTCTTACTTAAACAATACAAGAATAAGGACAATACAATTAGGGTAACAAGGGTTCATCAGGACTTCTTCCCTCTCTACCAAGACAAAAGGTTTTTGTTATTTCTGGCTTTGCTGTGTTACCATTGGAGACATTTCCCATCACTCCCTGTCCCTTTGACCAGAGGGGCCTCTGAGGAAGTCTGGTCCTTAAAATGGCGTTAGTAGCAGAGTGATGTCCAGTCTTTGCTACCGAAACACTTTTTCTTTTAATCCCCCGAGTGCTCCAAACTGAAATTCTTCATGATCTAACTATCCACACAGGAGAAGCTTTGGGTTCATCCCATGTGGATAAAGCAACTGATGGCTCAAGGACCACAGATGGCTTCTTGAGAGACTAATAGGCATGTGCGATTCTTTTTGTTCCGAATCAAAATTCGAACTAATTTTCTGAAAATTGGACATTCGGACACATCCTAATTTACAAATCACAATCCATCCGAATGTGTCCGAATCCGAATTTCCGTTTCTGAATTTTGGATCCCATCCGAATTTCGTTCAAAAACAAAACTGAATGGGACATGGGACTTTTCTGACCAATCAGATGTGTTTTTCGGTTTAATGCATCCGAATGGGTCTGAACACAAATGTTTTCCTTACGGCAACATGGGAGCCATATACAGTATATACATATAATACTAAAGCTGAGGCTCCCAGACCCATTCGGGATCCGAATTTCCCAATTGCATTTGGGAGCTCCCGAATGCCATTCGGGTCTAGGAGCTTCAGCATTAGTATTAATATCTGTATATGGTTTTCTGTGTCTTTCGCAACGAATATTCATAAACTCATCCGAAACTAACGGAAATTTGGATTTCGTCCGAATCCGAAACCCAAACCGAATTGAATTTCGGATCCGAATTCCGAAATAATGAAATATCCGAACCGAACTAAATTTGTCCCCAGCTTACATGTCTAGAGACTAATAGCCACAGATCATAACCGCTCTCTTAACCACTTGCTGACCGCGGTGTTACACCCCCTTCTTTTCCAGGCCATTTTTTAGTATTCAGCGCTGCGGTACTTTGACTGACATTTATTCCGTCATGCAACGCTGTACTGAAATGAATTTTATACCATTTTTTGGGGACAGATAGAGCTTTATTTTGGTGGTATTTAATCATCACTACAGGTTTTTTTTTTTACTGTATAATGAAAAAGGTACCGAAAATTTTGAAAAAAAACCTGTTCTCCCTACGTTATGTTATAAAACATTTATTATTACCCAATTTTTTGGTAAAATATAAAGACGGGGTCACGTCGGGTGAATAGACACCAAAATTTCAAGCTTTAAAATTGCGCACACCCGTTAAATCGCGAAAAACTACCATCCTCAAAATTGACCACAGCCGACGCTTTAAAAGCTTTTACCGCTCATCAGTTTAGTGTTATCAGTGATTGATGACCCTAGAATTATTGCTCTCATTCCGACGATATGTTACATGTGCGGCGCAATGGATCTAATCGGCGTTTTCGCACGTAGGCGGGCTTGACGCATGTTTGCATGTGCATGTAGGGGCGGGGGACTTTAATTTTTGTATTACCTTTATATGTGATTTTTAATTTTGTAATTTTTTTGTAACAAATTTTTTTAAACCTTTTTTTTTCCAATGAACTTTATTGCTATCACATAGGGAGCAAACAAGCTCCCTATGTGATAGCCAATTTGCAGTGACAGTTCCTCTTTATGGAGACATCAGGGGTCTTTAAGACCCCTAATGTCACCTAGGGACCCCCAGAGAAGCTGATGAAGCTGCTTCACCAGCTTCTCTCCGGTTTCTGTACCGGAGAGTGACACTGAATGCAGGCTGTGATATAATATACATCACTGTCTGCATTCAGAAGAGGAGAGGAGATCAAACGGATATCGTGTACTGAGCTCTGTTTGATCTCCGGCCGCAGAGCTGCTGTGCTGGTCCCGGGCTCACACCGGAGCCCGGGATCGCCAGCAGTGGCGGCGACGGGGACGGGGGCGCCTGCACACCTGACCGCATATTACAAGCGATCGGGCGTCTCTACAGACGCCCGAACTCTTGCATGTAAACAGCCATCGCTGTTTCAAAGCCGGTTTCCCGCTTCAAAGCCGGTTTCCCGCTTGTGCGCACCGCATGGTGGCGGGCACGAGCTGGACGGGATGGGAAGTCTAAAGACGCCCACCCGCCCTCAAGAAGCCGTTGTCCGGCCGTTTAATTACAACAGCCGGACAGCAGGTGGTTAAATTAGTCTTGTTGGGTTTAATTGTGGATATGTATGCTATTCCAATGGGGACAGTTGTTCCCACGAAATTCTTCTAGTTCCCTCACACTGGAACGATATTTTCTCACTTCCTATTGAGTCCGCAGAACAGAAAGTGAAGGGAAAACTCCCTAAGGCCCCATTCACACTAAGCGATTTATCGCGCGATCTTTGCAGCGATATCGCTCATATTTCCACACAATATCGCTCTATGTAGCTTCTCCAATCCATTTCAATGGAGCTGTTCACATCTCGCCGCTCAATATCGCTTGTAGCTCGTCGCTGTAGCTAGTCGCTCCTACATGACCCTTTTTTCTGCGGATTTCAAGCGATTTTGCTCCTGATTGCATACAGCCCAATAGGAATAAGTCGCGCAATATCGCACATATAAAATCGCGCGGAAAATTGCGCGATTTTCATGTCGCTCAGTGTGAATGGGGCCTAATGAGACATTGATGGCTTTCTGAGAAGGATTGCCTTGGGGATGGACAGTACATTAAACATTTCCGAAATAATGAAATATCCGAACCGAACTAAATTTGTCCCCAGCTTACATGTCTAGAGACTAATAGCCACAGATCATAACCGCTCTCTTAACCACTTGCTGACCGCGGTGTTACACCCCCTTCTTTTCCAGGCCATTTTTCAGTATTCAGCGCTGCGGTACTTTGACTGACATTTATTCCGTCATGCAACGCTGTACTGAAATGAATTTTATACCATTTTTTGGGGACAGATAGAGCTTTATTTTGGTGGTATTTAATCATCACTACAGGTTTTTTTTTTTACTGTATAATGAAAAAGGTACCGAAAATTTTGAAAAAAAACCTGTTCTCCCTACGTTATGTTATAAAACATTTATTATTACCCAATTTTTTGGTAAAATATAAAGACGGGGTCACGTCGGGTGAATAGACACCAAAATTTCAAGCTTTAAAATTGCGCACACCCGTTAAATCGCGAAAAACTACCATACTCAAAATTGACCACAGCCGACGCTTTAAAAGCTTTTACCGCTCATCAGTTTAGTGTTATCAGTGATTGATGACCCTAGAATTATTGCTCTCATTCCGACGATATGTTACATGTGCGGCGCAATGGATCTAATCGGCGTTTTCGCACGTAGGCGGGCTTGACGCATGTTTGCATGTGCATGTAGGGGCGGGGGACTTTAATTTTTGTATTACCTTTATATGTGATTTTTAATTTTGTAATTTTTTTGTAACAAATTTTTTTAAACCTTTTTTTTTCCAATGAACTTTATTGCTATCACATAGGGAGCAAACAAGCTCCCTATGTGATAGCCAATTTGCAGTGACAGTTCCTCTTTATGGAGACATCAGGGGTCTTTAAGACCCCTAATGTCACCTAGGGACCCCCAGAGAAGCTGATGAAGCTGCTTCACCAGCTTCTCTCCGGTTTCTGTACCGGAGAGTGACACTGAATGCAGGCTGTGATATAATATACATCACTGTCTGCATTCAGAAGAGGAGAGGAGATCAAACGGATATCGTGTACTGAGCTCTGTTTGATCTCCGGCCGCAGAGCTGCTGTGCTGGTCCCGGGCTCACACCGGAGCCCGGGATCGCCAGCAGTGGCGGCGACGGGGACGGGGGCGCCTGCACACCTGACCGCATATTACAAGCGATCGGGCGTCTCTACAGACGCCCGAACTCTTGCATGTAAACAGCCATCGCTGTTTCAAAGCCGGTTTCCCGCTTCAAAGCCGGTTTCCCGCTTGTGCGCACCGCATGGTGGCGGGCACGAGCTGGACGGGATGGGAAGTCTAAAGACGCCCACCCGCCCTCAAGAAGCCGTTGTCCGGCCGTTTAATTACAACAGCCGGACAGCAGGTGGTTAAATTAGTCTTGTTGGGTTTAATTGTGGATATGTATGCTATTCCAATGGGGACAGTTGTTCCCACGAAATTCTTCTAGTTCCCTCACACTGGAACGATATTTTCTCACTTCCTATTGAGTCCGCAGAACAGAAAGTGAAGGGAAAACTCCCTAAGGCCCCATTCACACTAAGCGATTTATCGCGCGATCTTTGCAGCGATATCGCTCATATTTCCACACAATATCGCTCTATGTAGCTTCTCCAATCCATTTCAATGGAGCTGTTCACATCTCGCCGCTCAATATCGCTTGTAGCTCGTCGCTGTAGCTAGTCGCTCCTACATGACCCTTTTTTCTGCGGATTTCAAGCGATTTTGCTCCTGATTGCATACAGCCCAATAGGAATAAGTCGCGCAATATCGCACATATAAAATCGCGCGGAAAATTGCGCGATTTTCATGTCGCTCAGTGTGAATGGGGCCTAATGAGACATTGATGGCTTTCTGAGAAGGATTGCCTTGGGGATGGACAGTACATTAAACATTTCCGAAATAATGAAATATCCGAACCGAACTAAATTTGTCCCCAGCTTACATGTCTAGAGACTAATAGCCACAGATCATAACCGCTCTCTTAACCACTTGCTGACCGCGGTGTTACACCCCCTTCTTTTCCAGGCCATTTTTCAGTATTCAGCGCTGCGGTACTTTGACTGACATTTATTCCGTCATGCAACGCTGTACTGAAATGAATTTTATACCATTTTTTGGGGACAGATAGAGCTTTATTTTGGTGGTATTTAATCATCACTACAGGTTTTTTTTTTTACTGTATAATGAAAAAGGTACCGAAAATTTTGAAAAAAAACCTGTTCTCCCTACGTTATGTTATAAAACATTTATTATTACCCAATTTTTTGGTAAAATATAAAGACGGGGTCACGTCGGGTGAATAGACACCAAAATTTCAAGCTTTAAAATTGCGCACACCCGTTAAATCGCGAAAAACTACCATACTCAAAATTGACCACAGCCGACGCTTTAAAAGCTTTTACCGCTCATCAGTTTAGTGTTATCAGTGATTGATGACCCTAGAATTATTGCTCTCATTCCGACGATATGTTACATGTGCGGCGCAATGGATCTAATCGGCGTTTTCGCACGTAGGCGGGCTTGACGCATGTTTGCATGTGCATGTAGGGGCGGGGGACTTTAATTTTTGTATTACCTTTATATGTGATTTTTAATTTTGTAATTTTTTTGTAACAAATTTTTTTAAACCTTTTTTTTTCCAATGAACTTTATTGCTATCACATAGGGAGCAAACAAGCTCCCTATGTGATAGCCAATTTGCAGTGACAGTTCCTCTTTATGGAGACATCAGGGGTCTTTAAGACCCCTAATGTCACCTAGGGACCCCCAGAGAAGCTGATGAAGCTGCTTCACCAGCTTCTCTCCGGTTTCTGTACCGGAGAGTGACACTGAATGCAGGCTGTGATATAATATACATCACTGTCTGCATTCAGAAGAGGAGAGGAGATCAAACGGATATCGTGTACTGAGCTCTGTTTGATCTCCGGCCGCAGAGCTGCTGTGCTGGTCCCGGGCTCACACCGGAGCCCGGGATCGCCAGCAGTGGCGGCGACGGGGACGGGGGCGCCTGCACACCTGACCGCATATTACAAGCGATCGGGCGTCTCTACAGACGCCCGAACTCTTGCATGTAAACAGCCATCGCTGTTTCAAAGCCGGTTTCCCGCTTCAAAGCCGGTTTCCCGCTTGTGCGCACCGCATGGTGGCGGGCACGAGCTGGACGGGATGGGAAGTCTAAAGACGCCCACCCGCCCTCAAGAAGCCGTTGTCCGGCCGTTTAATTACAACAGCCGGACAGCAGGTGGTTAAATTAGTCTTGTTGGGTTTAATTGTGGATATGTATGCTATTCCAATGGGGACAGTTGTTCCCACGAAATTCTTCTAGTTCCCTCACACTGGAACGATATTTTCTCACTTCCTATTGAGTCCGCAGAACAGAAAGTGAAGGGAAAACTCCCTAAGGCCCCATTCACACTAAGCGATTTATCGCGCGATCTTTGCAGCGATATCGCTCATATTTCCACACAATATCGCTCTATGTAGCTTCTCCAATCCATTTCAATGGAGCTGTTCACATCTCGCCGCTCAATATCGCTTGTAGCTCGTCGCTGTAGCTAGT
This sequence comes from Nanorana parkeri, assembly GCF_000935625.1. Classification (NCBI taxonomy): domain Eukaryota; kingdom Metazoa; phylum Chordata; class Amphibia; order Anura; family Dicroglossidae; genus Nanorana; species Nanorana parkeri. The sequence continues at coordinate 128,243 of NW_017308821.1, read as the reverse complement.
CGCTCCTACATGACCCTTTTTTCTGCGGATTTCAAGCGATTTTGCTCCTGATTGCATACAGCCCAATAGGAATAAGTCGCGCAATATCGCACATATAAAATCGCGCGGAAAATTGCGCGATTTTCATGTCGCTCAGTGTGAATGGGGCCTAATGAGACATTGATGGCTTTCTGAGAAGGATTGCCTTGGGGATGGACAGTACATTAAACATTTCCGAAATAATGAAATATCCGAACCGAACTAAATTTGTCCCCAGCTTACATGTCTAGAGACTAATAGCCACAGATCATAACCGCTCTCTTAACCACTTGCTGACCGCGGTGTTACACCCCCTTCTTTTCCAGGCCATTTTTCAGTATTCAGCGCTGCGGTACTTTGACTGACATTTATTCCGTCATGCAACGCTGTACTGAAATGAATTTTATACCATTTTTTGGGGACAGATAGAGCTTTATTTTGGTGGTATTTAATCATCACTACAGGTTTTTTTTTTTACTGTATAATGAAAAAGGTACCGAAAATTTTGAAAAAAAACCTGTTCTCCCTACGTTATGTTATAAAACATTTATTATTACCCAATTTTTTGGTAAAATATAAAGACGGGGTCACGTCGGGTGAATAGACACCAAAATTTCAAGCTTTAAAATTGCGCACACCCGTTAAATCGCGAAAAACTACCATACTCAAAATTGACCACAGCCGACGCTTTAAAAGCTTTTACCGCTCATCAGTTTAGTGTTATCAGTGATTGATGACCCTAGAATTATTGCTCTCATTCCGACGATATGTTACATGTGCGGCGCAATGGATCTAATCGGCGTTTTCGCACGTAGGCGGGCTTGACGCATGTTTGCATGTGCATGTAGGGGCGGGGGACTTTAATTTTTGTATTACCTTTATATGTGATTTTTAATTTTGTAATTTTTTTGTAACAAATTTTTTTAAACCTTTTTTTTTCCAATGAACTTTATTGCTATCACATAGGGAGCAAACAAGCTCCCTATGTGATAGCCAATTTGCAGTGACAGTTCCTCTTTATGGAGACATCAGGGGTCTTTAAGACCCCTAATGTCACCTAGGGACCCCCAGAGAAGCTGATGAAGCTGCTTCACCAGCTTCTCTCCGGTTTCTGTACCGGAGAGTGACACTGAATGCAGGCTGTGATATAATATACATCACTGTCTGCATTCAGAAGAGGAGAGGAGATCAAACGGATATCGTGTACTGAGCTCTGTTTGATCTCCGGCCGCAGAGCTGCTGTGCTGGTCCCGGGCTCACACCGGAGCCCGGGATCGCCAGCAGTGGCGGCGACGGGGACGGGGGCGCCTGCACACCTGACCGCATATTACAAGCGATCGGGCGTCTCTACAGACGCCCGAACTCTTGCATGTAAACAGCCATCGCTGTTTCAAAGCCGGTTTCCCGCTTCAAAGCCGGTTTCCCGCTTGTGCGCACCGCATGGTGGCGGGCACGAGCTGGACGGGATGGGAAGTCTAAAGACGCCCACCCGCCCTCAAGAAGCCGTTGTCCGGCCGTTTAATTACAACAGCCGGACAGCAGGTGGTTAAATTAGTCTTGTTGGGTTTAATTGTGGATATGTATGCTATTCCAATGGGGACAGTTGTTCCCACGAAATTCTTCTAGTTCCCTCACACTGGAACGATATTTTCTCACTTCCTATTGAGTCCGCAGAACAGAAAGTGAAGGGAAAACTCCCTAAGGCCCCATTCACACTAAGCGATTTATCGCGCGATCTTTGCAGCGATATCGCTCATATTTCCACACAATATCGCTCTATGTAGCTTCTCCAATCCATTTCAATGGAGCTGTTCACATCTCGCCGCTCAATATCGCTTGTAGCTCGTCGCTGTAGCTAGTCGCTCCTACATGACCCTTTTTTCTGCGGATTTCAAGCGATTTTGCTCCTGATTGCATACAGCCCAATAGGAATAAGTCGCGCAATATCGCACATATAAAATCGCGCGGAAAATTGCGCGATTTTCATGTCGCTCAGTGTGAATGGGGCCTAATGAGACATTGATGGCTTTCTGAGAAGGATTGCCTTGGGGATGGACAGTACATTAAACATGAACATGACATTTGAAGAATAATGACGTGCAATCATAGATTAGAATGATTCTTTTTATGCATTAAATCCACATACAGGACTGAGACAGATAGAAGAGTTACCCCAGAAATTGATCATTGTGTGTGGTCCAAGTCAGAGCGAGGACAGGGAATTGATGTATAACTGAGCTGCGTCTCTATAATCAGTGTGTTCTATTTGTGTAGCCCCCATCACCTTCTGTGAGATGACTACTTTACCTGAACTCCTGATCGAGGGGTCAACTCCCTGTGTCCCTCCGGTATCGGCCTCCTCCGATTCCACCGCTGGCTGCTGCAGGAACGGAAGGGCACGACACCCCGCGCGGGCTCTCTCCTCTCTCTGCAGGAGAGGATGGAGGAACTGGCGGAAGTAGTTCCGGCCGTCAGCACTAGCAGGAGAAACCGCGACGGAGGACCCGCCGTGTGGATTCTCCTACTACTCTGCAAGTGACAGATCCGGGGGGAGGGTGTCGGTACGGAGGCTGCGGGGGGAATTGCCGGAGCCCCATTCTCTCCGTGAGGAAATCGCTGCTCCCTCTGCTGAGTCAAGTGAGGTGGAGCTGTAGTGGAGGCGAGTTAGGTGGCCGCGAGGCCCTCGTGAGCGCGAGGCCTAAGGCGACCGCCTAACTTGCCTAATTAGAGAGCCGCCTCTGGCGAAGTGTGACTCTGTCATATTGTGGGACAGCCAGTGAGAGGCACTGCAGTGTATGTACAGTACAGCAGCCAATCACTGGGTTCCTCTCAACCAGTGGTGCATGCTGGGATAGGGTACATATACTGGAGGGATTTGCCATGTGCTTTCACTAGCCGGGACCAGCCATGGATTAAGGCTAGATTGCTGCCAGAGGAGGAGAACCAGAACAATGGATGGCTCTTGAAGTTACCTGGAACTCAAAGGACTTTAGGGGCATGGCTGGTGTCTCTCCTGAGGATTTATGCTCATCTGCTACTTCAGTTACCATCGAGTGGATCTACACTGAGATGATTAAAAGCTCTGTCTGGAGTCTATGCCTGTTACAACCTGGATGTCTAGGATCCCTATACCCTCTCTCCCCAGTAAAGATGTTCAATAAACGTTATTCAGCGCCATACTTCTGGAGCGGACATCAGCTTTGTGGGCACTAGAAGAGGGCGGTTAAATGCTGATGCGGACGGCTGAAGACCAAATGCCCTAGACAGACTAGTGATTATGAACCGGGCATATTCCAGCGCCTCCTTCGGGTGTGAGCGCTGTGACGGACTGCACCGTCACTGTGCTAGTTGGAGGGGGCTGCAGGCTGGCCTCTTACCCACCGATTATGGCCCAGCAAGAGAACAGGAGATTTTGGGGCTAAATGTACATTTTATATGCAGACAGTGACTGTTGCCCTCTGGGAAATATATGTTTTAAAATGGTGGAGGACAAGGATTTGGCCACATGGTTTGTCTATTCAAAATGGAGACTTAATTAAGTTAAGTCAGTTGTATAGAAGATGCATAGCTTCTCCCCCCCCCCACCTGTTATCTGATGCTCACCCTATTGTACTGTGGGACTGTGTATGTAAATGTCTGATTCACTGTGTAAGCTGTTATCTGTGTTTGTCATGAGGGGGAAGGGAGGGGTTGTAGCCCTCCCAGTGTCTCTAAAGTGAATGTCCTGTGTTTAATAAAGCAGTTGCTCTTTCTATGTCGAACCTTCAACATGAGTTTTGCCTCGTGATTGGGGGTTAGGGGCTGGTTACTGCTGATCTGCTGGCTGAGAGTGGGGTTTGGTGGGCAGGAGACGCTCTTGGGCGGAGGTACCCAGTCGGGGTACCTGGGGTCCGTCACATTGGTGGCAAGCGGTGGGATTTTTTCCTGCAGTCCGGGACATCCAAACCACCACTGGGATACAAGAGCCAGAGAGCAGCAGAGGAGCAGTACAGGGACCAGCCAACATGGAAGAGGAGTTTGGAAGAAGGCTGCAAGAACTGCGGGAGCATCTGGAGAACCAGTATCGGAGCAAATCCTGTTCGGCTGGTATGATGTGGTATGTCAGCAACTCTGGCAAGAGGCATTGGCCAGCGAGCAGCGGCACCAGAGGAAGAGTCTTCCCTCCTTCCTGAAAAGGTACTGGGTACAGTACGAGGCACGAGAGGTGCTACTAGGTGAACAACCGTCCGAGGAATTGACGTCAGAGCTGAGTGTCCTTGTCCAGGACGAGATGCAGCTGGATGACGGTTACAGAGCCCTCCGGTGGCACACAACCCAAGTGTATCCTGAGACAGCAGATGGCAGCCCGACAGAAGGCTTCAGCTACGGCAGCTTGGGGCTGCTATACGGAAAGCTGTCCAAGGACCCGGACTTTGGGAGTGACCAGGAGTGGCGGCTGGAAGGAATTCTGGAGGTCCGAAATCGAGTGTTGAACCTCCCAGACGTAGAGTGGATCCAAGACGATTTGAGGCTCCTGGCCACGCACGAGTGGGCGCTTGAAATTGCCTACAAGCGGCTGCTCGACGGTGCTCAGCAGCCAGGCATGGCTCCCATTGCCTGGGACTGTCCTGCAGAAATAGCGGACAGTCAGGAAGTCGTGGAAGTCGCAGAAGAGATTGAGCCGGAGGGGATCCTATGTTTTCCCTACCTAACCACAGTGGAAGAAGCAGAGATGATACAAAGGGCACTGCGAGCGCTAAACCGCCTGGACGAACCTGGTGTTGCCCAGGTCGAGCCAAAGAAGAGTGATAGGTCCGGATGGCCCGAGGAGAAAACCATTTTCCACTCCCCACAAGCAGACACGACCCCAGTGTCTGTCACCCCAGCAGAAGAGCTGGCTACGGGGCAGAGCGCCGCTGGCCTCTTCCCAAACCACATTACAGATCCGGAGAATCTGAGAGCAGATCCCCGCATGATGCCTCCCCAGCGGTGGATCACAGAATGGGAAGCGGAGAAAGTCGTGCTACATTCCCCGCAAGCAGACACTACCCCAGTGTCTGTTACCCCAGCAGAAGAGCTGGCTACGGGGCAGAGAGTCAGTTACCTCTCCCCAATAACAGTGACCCGCCCCAGGATCCAGGGAGTGCGGACAGGCGGTGTGTACGTATGTAAGGGAGACAGAACGTGCCATTCTAATCCCCAGCGCCAGAGCCAAACTTTTTATTTGGGTGTTTTGCTGAGGTGGGGGTACATGTCTAACGCAGGTTCCGACCTGTTGAAGATCGGGAACCTGGTTAGTCAGTTTGTAATGGGGGAGAGATGTGACGGACTGCACCATCACTGTGCTAGTTGGAGGGGGCTGCAGGCTCCCACCAATCTAATCGGTATTGGTGCATCTCTATATATAATAGAATCCCTGCACACATGTGTGTATATATATATATATATATATATATATATATATATATATATATATATACACACATGTGTGCAGGGATTCTATTATATATAGAGATGCACCAATACCGATTAGATTGGTGGGGGTGCCAAGTTTAAGACTTGCCTAGGACAGCACAAAACTATAATACACCACTGCTCCTGATCAATATTGATGACATGAGCTGGCTCCATCATGCAACATCCTCCAAGTCTACAGATTTTATAGAGCGCTCTGAAGGTATACCTGCTCCAGGGATAGTCAGGTCTCATCTGCACCTTTCTCAGCTCTCTGGTGTCTATGCAAAACCTTAATTAAAAGTAGTATAAAAACTCTCAAACTTTCTTATAATGATGAATCCAGATTAAACAAATATACATTGCCCACAAACGACATATTTACATTTATAAAGCAATTACTGTCCTCATACAAGAGTCCTGTGTATTCTTCCTTGAATCTCGGTGACCTTTGTGTATTTCTTCCAGATCTGTGCAGTAACTAATTATCAAATATTGCCTTTGAATACCCTGGACATGCAGGTCCTTTGCATGTTATCTGCCAATCATAGGAGGATGTATAGGTGCACTGTATAACAGCATTTCATGGTATGGTCCACATCATGTGACAATGCTGCCACTGCATGTAGACTGTAGAAATGCAGTGTTGTGTTAGAATACACATTACTGTGTTTATAGCAGTAACTCCTGCAGTATACATTTTCAGTCACTAGATGGCAGTGTTTATAAGTTCTGTTATATATCTATGGTATTATACTTTGTTGTATTGAAAAAGGTAGAAAATAAAAGCTGTGGCTTCCTTCCTGTTTTAGTCAAGCCATGTGCAGCATGCATATCAGACTGTGTTTCTCTGTGCAAAACGTTCCAACAAGCACAGAGTATGTAGCAAATCCATATACTATTCTGCATTGTTGTATAATGTATGCTGAGATTAGTAGTCCTCTACAGCTTGGAGTCAGTGGCATAACTGTCAGGGTTGCAGCTGTAACTGGGCCCTGGTACTCCACCACTGTCCTAAAATCATTAGTCTGAGATTGCCAAGATTTGTGGTCCTCTATAGCCAGCTGCCATTCTCCATTGCTGTACAATCATGGATTGATGGGATCTGTAGCCCTCTATTGCTGGATAATCACGGATTGAGTTACAGACAGTTCTTCATAATTATAAAGCAACTGCCCTAAAATCATTCGTCTGTATTCTTTTAGAAAATATTTCACATGTCCCTTTAAGAAAAAGTATCGGTAATTAGTTTCGGTGAGTACCTGAGGGGGAAAGTACTTGTACTTGGTCTTGAAAAAATTGTATCAGGACTTCCCTAATCTCCATCTCCGTGATTGCTTATTGATTTTGTTGTGTGGTTTTCTATGTCCTGCATTTAGACCATAGAAATGCAGCGTTGTCACCCTAGCACAGGAAATGGCCGGGGTAAGCTTTTACATCACATTTATTACTACACTGCAAACCTGCACAGGAATAAGAATACACATACACCTTGGCACTCTGTATAAGGCGAGGTAACATATATATATAAATGTATTTTTTTGCTAAATGGTTTAGATACATTTTATTATAGTAACTTCCTCAACTAACAGAGTCGTTGTATCAAACCAGAGCAAACAAAGAGTTAAGTGTTCAGGGAGGATCTCATTGTGAATGATCATTTACAGAAATACTTTCACATTCACTTCTGTGTACCGGGCGGATCAGCCGCTCCAAACTTCTCCTTCTACTGAGTAGTATCAGAACTTTATTTTTTTTTCTCCAGAATGGAGAATTCTGACCTGAGAGAGGAGCTGGACTGCTCCATCTGCCTGGACGTTTATACGGAGCCCATATCGCTGAAATGTGGACACAACTTCTGCCGGGACTGTATTGTGACTGTGCTGGATACACAGAAGTCTGGCCATTACTCTTGTCCGGAGTGCAGAGAGAAGTATACAAAGCGTCCTCTACTGGAGAAGAACAGGAAGTTGTGTAACATTGTGGAACATTTCAGATCTGCTCACCGGGAGGAAACAGAGGTCTTGTGTACGTATTGTGACTCTCCTGTAGCAGCTGCTAAATCGTGTCTGCACTGCGAGGCCTCATATTGCAAAAAGCACTTAAGCCACCACAGCAAGTCAGCGGATCACATTTTATCTGAACCCACCACATCATTTGAAGACAGGAAATGCTCCACACATAAAGAGATCCTGAAATATTACTGCACAGAGGATAGAGCTTGTATCTGTATGTCCTGCTGGGTGGCTGGAGACCACAAAGGACACCAGGTGGAGCTTCTGAACGAGGCCTCTGAGAAGAAGAAAGAGAAGCTGAAAGATGTTACTGAGAAACTGAACTCTGAGAGACAGAAGACTGAGAAGAGAATCCAAAATCTGGAAAATCACAGGACACAAGAGAAGGGAAAAGCCGCTGATGTCATCGGGAGAGTCACTGAGCTGTTTAGTGACATCAGGAAACAGCTGGATGGTGTAGAGAAGAGAATCCTGGCCGAGACCTCCAGACAGGAGGAGCAGATCCTACTGAAAGTCTCAGATCTCGTCCAACAATTGGAGACACAGAAGGCCGAGCTGACCAGGAAGGGGAATGAAGTTGAGGACTTACATAAGATCACAGATCCATTAACTGTGCTAAAGAAAGAAATGATCAGTGATGACATCATTCCTGGGAGTGGTGACACCAACAGTGATGTAAGAGATGCCGGATGTCTGGATGAAGGAATGATCTCACAGATGCTCCACAGAGGTCTTCTCCACTTTACTGACAGTCTGATAGATCTGAAGAACAAGAGACAGTTCTCAGTGATGGAGAAATCAGACATCTCACTGGATATAAACACAGCCAATTATTATATTATTGTTTCACAGAATCTCAAATCAGCTACTTACACTGATAAACCAGAGACCAGACCAGATGTTCCAGAGAGGTTTATATGCAGACAGGTAATAAATACACGCAGCTTCTCATCAGGGAGACATTATTGGGAGGTGGATGTGAGTGGGGCAAAGGAATGGCTGATCGGGGTGGCCAGTAAAAGCATAGAGAGGAAGATAGCAGGAGATGAATCTTTTATAGGTTATAATGAGAAATCATGCGGTCTGACCCAAAGAGAAACACTTTTTGCCCGGCACAAGAACTCTTATATATATTTAGATTCAATCTCTTCTTTAAAGACTGTCGGGATCTATCTGGATTATGATGCAGGACGTCTGTCCTTCTACCAGCTGTGTGGCCCCATCAGACACCTCCACACCTTCACCGCCACCTTCACTGAGCCTCTCTACGCTGCTTTCTATGTGTTTAAAGATTCCCCCATAAGAATAATATAATGCTCCCCTATAGTGCTGAAATTCATCTAGAAGCTCAGAATCAGGAAACAAATCTATCTGTAAATATGTAATAAGTATTCATGAAGGAAAGTCACAAGTTGGAATAGTGAAACTCTGACTGTTCTCCATAACATGATATTACCTTATTATAAAAATTAATATATAATTGTTGGACTGTTGTTCCGCCATGTTACCATGGACTGCATCTCCAATGAAAAAATGTTCTTACTTAAACAATACAGGAATAAGGATGAGAAAATTAGGGTAACAAGGGTCATCAGGACTTCTTCCCTCTGTAACAAGACAAAAAGTGTTCTATTTTCTGGCTCTGCTGTGTTATCATTGGAGAAATGTCCCATCACCTCCTGTCCCTTTGACCTGAGGGGCCTCTGAGGAAGTCCGGTCCTCAGGGATGAAACTACATTAGTAGTAGAGTGGAATCCCCTGCTGGACCCTGCTACCAAAACGCTTTTTTCTTTTAATCTTCTGAGCCCACTAAACTGAAATTCTTCGTAATCCAACTACCGACACAGGAGAAGCTTTGGGTTTATCCTGTGTGAATGAAGCAACTTGTAAGATGGCTCAAGGACCACAGATTGCTTACTTAGTGGCTAATAGCCACAGATCTGATCAGCTCTCTTAAATAAGCTTTGTCGGGTTTTCCTGTGGGGGTTTATGCTATTCCAATGGTGACAGTTGTTCCCGGGATATCTGTCTAGTTCCCTCCCTGATAAGACGCAGATGACTTTATGATATTATTGCATACGGTTGATTGAATAGTGGGTGCGGGACCCTGTAAGGGTTTTAATTGTTTATCAGTGTTATTTTTGTTTGAAATTATATCTGGTTGCACATATAAGTAACATGTTATTGTAATAGATTCTAAAATCAGATTTAATTTCTGGCTTGAGGTGTCACTATAGTGGCGCACAGTGTTTCATTGCATTGACTCAGTAATACACTTTACTAGAAATCTAATTGTGGTGGGATTTTGGGTGCGAACGGTTGATATTATTGCATACGGTGGATTGAATAGTGGGGGCGGGACCCTGCAGGGGGTTTTTATTGTTTGTTGCTGTAATTTTTTGCTGGCATTGTAAGACACTTTACTAGAAATCAAACTATGGTATGATTTGTGGGTGTACGCAGAGGTCTCCGGTGTTTATAAGTAGATCCAGTTGCATAGGGAGCTGAATCATAAGCACTGGGGTGTAACTATAACCAGAGAAACCCATGCAATTGTTACGGGGCCCAGCAAAACTGGGGGTCCTAACACTGTCTTTCTACATAATAAATGATACAGGCTGTAATAATCTGAATATATATACACTTTGAGAACCTTATTAAAAAAATATGAAAGTAGATACGATTTCTAGACGGATTGCCTTGGGGATGGAGAGTAGAGAGAAATGGACCTCTTAATAATCTTGCTATAGGGCCCCATTATACATAATTACACCCCAATATATGCTGTTTTTAACTTTTCGTTGAAAGATTTTTTCTCACTGATTCCAACTCCTTAGTGTTCATATTTGTTAAAGAGACTTCACATCACATTAATTGTTTTATAGGAAGGCTCAGAAGTCAGAAGGAGGAGGGACAAGCTCCAATGTAACAGGAATAGATGAGATATGTATATATATGGCGTATATTTAGCGATCTCTATCTCTGCGTTTGCTTATTGATTTTAATGTTTGATTTTCGATGTCCGTGTTAGAGATTAATTTTGAATGTGAAGAATTATGACGTCCAATCATAGATTAGAATGATTCTTTTTATGCAATTAATCCACATACAGGACTGAGACAGATAGAAGTTACCGCAGAAATTGATGATTGTGTGTGGCCCCAGTCAGAGCGAGTACAGTGGATTGATGTATAACTGAGCTGTGTCTCTATAATCAGTGGGGGGGATTTATCAAAACTGGAGGAAACAGAATCTGGAGCAGTTTCCAATCGCAACCAGTCAGCATCTCTCTTCAGTTTGCTCGGGTAAGATTTGAAAATGAGAGAGAGAAGCTGATTGGCTGCAGTGCAAATCTACTCTATCAGATTTTGTCTGCTCAAGTTTTGATACAACCCAATGCGCTTTATTTGCATTGTAAATAAGTATCCATCACAAGGGGAATAAACTCTTCTGTAACTGGACTTTTACTTGATGTGCTAAGGCTCCCCACCAGTCATCTAGTAACATCCATATCACATCCATATACATGAGAACAATTGAGATGGTCAACAGAATCATAAGTAACATAATTCTCAGTTCATTTTACTTGTTTTCATCCATGTATGTGTTTTGGGGACTGGGGGAAATGATTACTATGCTGTGTGGAGTTGGATAGTTCATGTCTTGTACTGACTCGTTACACTGAGCTGCACATCTTCTGCAATGCAATGTCTGGTATTGTGTTACATGCGTTTACTGCACCAATCATCATTTATTGCCAAAGCTTCAATAAAACTAAGATTTCTCTGACAGTAAGTGTCTTGGTGTTGTGTACTCTTGGTAGGCAACCAATCCTGGCGGCAAGCAGTTATCTTTTTGACCTCTCTGATCCCAATAAAAGATACATTAATGGACTTTGATCAGCTTTGGCACCTATGTAAACCTCCGATAGCAGCCAACCCTTATACAGGAAAGAGAAGAAGTTTACAGGAAAGTGGAGAGAAAATGTCAGAGCAATGAGCTGTACTGGAAACACTCATGCTGGAAAATGTCTAATGTAACTGTTCAACAAGGATAGGAAATTACCCTTTTAAAACGACACCTAATGTCACAATATGCTGGAAAATGTCTAATGTTCAGTCTTTTAATGTTCAACAAGGATAGAAAACTACCCTTTTAATGCAGCACCTGATGTCACAATATGCTGAACATGAGTGTAATGGCGGAATCCAGAGAATGCAGATCCCTTTGAGAAGGTGAAGATCTCAAACACATCAAAGTGAATCTGTCACCCAAAAAAAGTTTTCAAATGATGAGTTAAAATACTTAGTAGTCCAGCAGGTGGTGACCCTCGGCTTCATTCTCTTGCAGAGCTACAGCGACCAAAGAAATCTGCCGCATTTGACAGTTCCAGGTGTGTTTGGATGACTGTTCCCCCCATTGTGGGCTAAGGTTCTCTCCACTGGCAGCAACTTTACTACAGCTCTACAGTAGTAATGTGGCACTGGCAGGTAGGACCAGTGGAAACACAGCAAGTAGTAGTCATAGTGGACATCTAACACACCAGGGAGCGTGTTGGATGCTGAAGATTCTTTGGTCATTTTAGCTCTACAAAAGATTGCAGACTGGAGTCATCTCCTGACACAATGGTAAGTATATAATTCTCCTTATGCAAGCTGACCTTTTGACATTTGTTTCCTGAAAGTGTTGCTTTATAGCTGATCTTCTGTCTACATAATAAAAAACCCCTAACAGCCCAGTTTACATACACAACCTATAGTCATCTGAGAGGCCGGTCCCCGGTCTTCTCTTTAAGCCTACAGTGTGGGTGGGTCCTTCTTGCAGTTCCCACATTGCTCCCTGGCAATATTGATGATGCTCATTGGCTATCAGAAGAGTCCATCGGTGGAATCCTAATGGGGTCCTGACGATATTCAGAGTCAGCATCATGACATCACCATGCAAGGCTGGTACACAGGCCCTGACTGCAGCAGGTCTCCACTACCACCGGTCTCCACTACTAGAAGAGGTGCTACAGAGGATTATGTGAACTCCAGTAAGTAAAAGATGATTAGAGGTTTGTTTTTTCTTTTTATAAAATTGGATTGTGTAGGAAGACTTGGGGCACCCAGGGCACACTAAGGAAAGTTATCCCGTGGTGCATATAATGAGGGGTGGGGATGTCCAGATCCCACCTACCATTGGTAGAGGCATAGGTTACATTGAAAAAAGGAGAAAAAAAATAGCACTGCGCTTCAAACTCGAAAATTATATTCCTAAAATGTGAAAAAAATAGTATAAAATGTGAAATTGTCACAAAGGCATATGCAAATTTGTGTCATACACAACACCTGTGTTGCACAATGCCTGTGCTGATGATAGTAAAAAAAAAAACAAAAAAAAACGTGCTAGTACATCTCATAAAATGTGTACATATAGAAAATCCTGTGTTGAATCTCACAAGTGATGTATAACTCCCTCTTAATCTACATAACCATGTGTGAAGTCCATTACTTCTGGATACAATAAAGTCCTTCTATGTGAGGATATATCTTCCTGCTTTTATAGTCAACACCAACGTCCGTGAATGCAAAAACAATTAGTGAATCAGTGCTCTCCAGTCTCCACCGCGCTCAAAGATAAGATCTGGCCGCACACACCGACTCCTATTGCTGACCATATTTCAGATGAACAATTAGCGCTTTGCTGATATATATAGAAACGAAGCCTCTCCTTTGTTTTTAATCCGACAATAAATTGGGGTAGATTCCTCCCAACTCTGGCTTATCTTTCCAAAATCGTGTAAAACTATTCCTCCATCTTCCACCTTCTCTTGTGTCTGAGCCTGCTTGCTGTATACACTGCACTCATACATCACAGTCCTTTCATTACTGTGCTAGTCTCGCAGACACGCATAAACCTCGGCACAAGGGATCATTTTTATACAATGGAAATCTTCTATATACATACATATATATTATATACACAGAGAGATGACCCCCTGCCTGATCATACCTTTAAAGAGGAATTTCATTAAAATAGATGGGAACTACTTTGCAACCAGCAACCGTTAAGACAATAAAGCCTTCATATAGAATATGTAATGTACAACAGAGCATATACAGTACAGCGGTCAGGACTATGTAATGTACAACAAAGCATGTGAAGTGCAGCATTCAGGACTGTATAACGTACAACGCAGTGTATAGAATTCCGGGGGTCACGCCCCGGAAACGCGTCATCACACAGTCTTCTTTGCTGACACACAGACACGGTTGTGCAGCTATCATAGACTCCCTCTTGGGTCCATGCACTTACTCTCTATATTATAATCATGCCGACCTTTGTGAGTATGTTTCACATTTACTTTTGTTCTTAATAAATTTGTCTGCACCAGGAAAGGCGCCCCTTGTTTGTGTTTTTTCCCTGTATCCAATCAATCTCTTAGGCTGTCTGCTCATTGCCTGGATTGAGGTCTGTGTCAAAAGCATTTCACAACGACTCTCATAATCCTAATGCTGACCACAAAGTTATATTTGAAAAATAACGTGGCTAAACTTGCAAAGGAAACTTGGTTTCAATTTAGTGGACAGATAAGCCCCCTTGCACTCGTTATGGCAACATTATATCCAATCACAGATGTCAGATCAGGCAATGAAGGAGAAGGGATCCCCACTTTATGACAGGGAGCTACAAACCCAACGATACCAGAGAGAACATTGCAGGCCTCAGCAATGGCTGACCTGAGGTCTGAGTTCAGTTATGAGGAGAATTAAAATGCCCCGATACCAAAACCCGATGCCGGCAAATTTTCAAGTTGGAGCTATCTTAGGTTCTGCACTTGCTGGGGACCTTGTGGCAGCCTTATTGGGAACCACGTGGCACTTGTTTACAGCGCTTCCACCACCCTCACATGTCCCCCTCCTTAAATCCTCTCCTGAGACCCTCCGCAACCCTCTTGAGACCCTCCTCCCCAGCGGCAGCACAGAGTATGTAGCAAATTCATATACTATTATTCTGCATTGCTGTATAATGTATTGCTGGGATTTCTAGTCCTCTATAGTTGATGATATTCTGCATTGCTGTATAATGTAGTCCTCCCTAGTTGCATTGCCGCATCTGTTCCAATAAAGTAAACTTTTAAAATCATTGTATGCGTTGTTCAATATTATACCTTACTGAGCATAAAAAAAAAGGTCTGGTCACTTGATAAAAAACAAAATATAAAATGGTAAATAAGATAATTATACATACCCTTAAAACCCTGCATTTTAATCTGACCTCCGGCCTTCACTTCAGTCTTTGTACAGTTGTACAGGTTCCCATCCTTACTCCAATTTCACTGCACACTGTGAACTTCTCACAATGTGCATTAGAAGCTGCAGCAAGTCAGATAGAGATTGTCGGCGCTGTATAAATACCTGATATAAATAAATAAATAAATACATTTCAGTTCCCTCAGTCACGGAGCCTTAGCATTACATATGGGCTTTACCTAGGGCAGTGGTTCTCAACCCTTCTAGGGCCGTGACCCCTTGGTAACATTTGCTAAGTTGTGGTGACCCCCAACAGTAAAATTTAGGAATGACGTGGCTGCTGCAGCGACATCTGGCGGCGTGGCGGGAGAACTGAGACTGCTGTGCTAGGAGAGGGCTGAGGAGGACTTTCACCTACACAGCAGAAATCACACAGCGACCCACACGTTGAGAACCACTGCTGTAACAGCTAAAATGGCAAACCATATAACACAAGCTAAGGGTGTCAGCTTTTATTATTAATAATAATGAGAATAAAAGGTTTATGTTTTATTTATTTTTTTCTTATTGTGCCGTACGCCGTCAGAATAAAAAAGAAAAAAACACCATTGGAATGCATAGCTAGATTCCTATTGGCTATTTCACTTTGCAATAGCCAATAGCAAACTAGCTATGGCACCCGCCCTCTGCTGTTGTCAATCACTAGACGGAGAACTGCAGGCCCCCTTTGCTGATTGACAGCAGCAGTGGGTGGGTGCAATAGCTAGTTTGCTATTGGCTATTGCAAAGTGAAATAGCCAATGGAGTGTGGTGCTCACCTCCTTCCCCTTCCCTGACTTGCAAGGCTGCTGCTCAGATATGGGTCTTTTAATAGATTTTGGGTGGGACCCCACGTCAATTTTCTTTTTGTATTTTGCATGGGGTTCCCCCTTAAAATCCTTACCAGACCCAAGGGCCAAGGGTGGGGGCAAGGGTCTACTATAGATGAAGGAAATTCCCAGCTGCTTTGTTTACAATAAAAAATTAATTTATAAGGTTTGGCACACATTGACTTCAATGGGGTTTGGATGTGGCACCCGAGTAAAAGGTTAAGGGCTTGTTTTGGTCCAGGGCCTAAAGTAAAAAAGAAATAACCACCCAATCCTCAGTCCTGCTTGGCTACTAAACTGATAGACAAGAAGCCACCTCTTCTACCCCGGGCTCTAAGAACCTGTGATGACATCGAGTCCATTGACTTGCACTGGATGTACGGACGCTGAGGGACAATCCACAGCCAGATTGAAGGGGGAGAGAGGAGAGTGGTCACCATTCCAGGACTGAGGATCTGGTGAGTATATCTTTTTTATTTTAGACCCTATAAAAAAAATGAGCAGTTAACCCTTGCAGTGCAATGGGGGTAGCCCCATTGCAAGGGTTAATTTTTCATATGCCCCAAGTTCTTCTTTAATGTCTCCCAAAGCATCTAAAATGTGCAATATAACATGGGTGCAAAAAATGAAAAAAGGGCCTCAGTCATGAAGGGGTTAAGCCATACCAGCTGTCAAGGTTGCCAGGGTGCCTATTTCAGCTCTCAACTGAACTTTCAAGCCGTCAAATGGCTGGTGTCACAGCTGATCATATGTGCAGCACCTTACAAATAGAGGCTGAGGCTCTACGATTAAGCCTCAGTAGTGGGCGGTGCAAGTTGAAGCGTCTGGGGGCCTGCTGGAACAATTACGTTTATTTCTAGCTTCACAGAAGTGGTGGCACGGCTCTACATTGTATATAGAAAAATAGGGGGGAAAAAGGGTTTATGGAGAGATAAGTATGACTCATGCATATAAAAATGGTATCAAAATGTATTAAATATAAAATGCAAAATACAGTCTCAGGCCGATTGCTTGTAAATCTATATACATAATAAAAACCATTATCATCGATTATACAAAATCCAAGTGCATAGCTGGCATGATAGTCCCGGTAGTCCAAAAATTACATGATTTAATTGTATATAAGGATATTGCATGATTGTCCCGATATTCCCAACGCGTTTCACAAAATTAGCTTCTTCAGGGGACCAGTACTTAACATTCATGCATCTGCAGTGTCTAGGATAGGAACAAATATGAAGAGGGACGAAATGATCAGGTGGCTGGAAACCAGCCAACCCCCCCCATATTCCATCCCTTTTTAACTCAACCTGGGACCCCGGGGCATCAAGGAGAGAAGCGCCTGGGAAATTCCACGAAGGCATAGCCTGCCCCACTGGGAAGTTCCTACAGAAGACATCAAGGAGTGGTCTTGGTCCAGTGGCATGGTAGTCTTAATCTCTCAACCTATTGAATAAAGAGGATAAAGGGTTCTATGAATTGTAGTTATGGGCCAGGGTTCCTATATATCCCCATATTTCAAATGTTCCTATAGATATAATTGTATCAATCTATATATTGTAAAGCTTACATATTTTGTTTTAGTGAGTCCATATGGTCCAATTAGCCGATAGGTGTGTTCCCATTAAGAAACCCCTGTATCTAATCAGGGACATGTATTGACTTGCGGTAGTGATATTGGTGCACGTAAGTAACCTTTATAATTAAAATCTACCGTGACATAAGATTGCGTTTCTTATGTGTGTGTGTGTACGAAAAAGGTCAGTGTTAATAGTGAAATTAGGTGTACTACAAATGTAACAAATTGTAGCAACTATTATGAATGTAACCTATGTATATAGTATTAAAGCAAGTGATATGTAGTTTCATATGTGTACATATTTCAGTCTCTCTACTTTAGGTGATTCCTCCACAGTGTTTAGACAAAAAAGCTAAGAAATGTATTGTTGACCTAATCATATATATGTGTATAAAGCTAAAAATAAATAGAAATAAAAAGAGAAAATGAATGATGTAATGGTGTGTAGCCACCTCATATCATGTGTGGGCATATCATAGCCCCCAAGTGTACCCTCCATTGTAACTCTATCCCGCCCAGCCACTTCAAAGGAACCCCCCCCCCACACAAGAACACTCCAACCCCCACATCTACCTCCCCACCACATTCACTGCACGTAGGTCTCAAAGCCCAACTTACTAGAGCCTGTATAAAGTGCATATTAGCCTGATTATAGGAAAGAAACTGTCCATACTTTGATGTATACCGAGTAGGGGTTACTGATATGCCTCAGCCATCGGCTCAATGCGGGATTGGCCACATTTCCCAGATCACCGTCCCTCCCCTTATATAGCCCCCACCGCCAAACGAAAAAAACGGAGGTTAAGATTCCGGTCACCGTTTGGCGGTGTGGATATCAAACCACGCATGCGCTACACAGCACACACGCGCCTCTCCAGCCCTGCCTGCCGCTACCTAGGATACCAGAGACGCTGTCTCCTGAGTCCACTCCCTTGTACTATTGTAGGAGTGGTAAGGCTTCAGCCATAGCGAGCAGCTTGCTGTTAGGGGTCAATGGAAAGGAAAGGATGAGTCCAGAGGTCCCAGGCTGAAAGTTCACATTCGTCCTCATATCTACATAAACTGAAGTAAAATAACAATATCTGATATATTGTACAGCAAACGGCATAACTTCACTACCTTAACAAATTCAATCTCATCTGCGTTCCAAATATATAAAGATTCAAGAATTGAGCAAAACCACTATATTTTTATATCCAATGATTGCTGACTTCTATGTCATATTTTTTCTTCATAATGCATAATGTTATAGTATTCAATATTGTAAGCTGGCATAGTTCATCTCATTTTGGTCCAACATATATGATAATCAGAAAATTAATCCCATCTTTGTAAACTATATATTATTTTTAGAAATAAATTATTCCTTTTATGATACATCATATTGCATAATTAACATAGTAGATAACACTTTGATTCAACATATAAGGTAATGAGAGAGTAAATCCCAGCTTTTCAGGCATGTATATTGTCTTTTTAAAACTACAACCTATTGCATGATTCGCATCAACTTTCTAGTTTTTTCTCGAATACTATTACATTTAAACGTATATATCCAGTTTTCACAGATACAACATATTTCTTTAATTAATTTCCGCTGGCAGATAATTAATATGATAGAATATGCATGGTCAAGGGGCCATTGTAATAAGGCAATCCACAAAAAATGGGCTCTGGTAAGCATTATACCTCCAGATCCCGGGTAAATAGACTAAAAGAAAAAATCGTGGATTGCAACAGCATAGGTTCCCTGTACTGTCTCTCCCCCTCAAATAGATTGTATATAGAAAAATAGGGGGGAAAAGGGTTTATGGAGAGATAAGTATGACTCATGCATATAAAAATGGTATCAAAATTTATTAAATATAAAATGCAAAATACAGTCTCAGGCCGATTGCTTGTAAATCCAATTTTAATCCACGATTTTTTCTTTTAGGCACGGCTCTACAGCAATGTGTGTTTGTAGCATTGTAGGAGGAATGGACCCCAGAGGAGTGTGCATCCGCAGGTTGGGGAACGTACAGCAGCAGTCCCAGGAGTGCTACCATGGAATATGTGAATCTATGACACTGTTGGAGCTTGCCCGTAACATAATCTCTGTCTGCCTCTGCAACCCGTCCCTCTGTTGCAGCAATATTAGCGCCTCTTGCATCTGGTCTGTCTGTTTCTCTTTCTTACTTCCTGGCCCGGGCTGAACGTAGATAAATCTGTTTTATTTTCTAGCTCCTCCTCAACTGCAGGTTATATAAGAAGTCTGATTTGATTTGAATTTTATTCGTTGACTGGAGTGAGGTTTCGATCTGCTCCTTCTGCCTGAACCTTCATATAGAGCTGGAGATACTACGAGAAGAACATTGTTTGTGTCACCTCTATATTGTCATCGAGCCTGGAGTTCATTCTTTTCCGGAGTGCAGAGAAGAGTACCCAGAGTCATTTTGTACCCAGGTTTGTACCATTACTTAGACTTTTATGCATTATAAACCCATACACAATATACTGTGTGTATGTACAGTATGTATATATATATATATATATACTCTGAGTGGCCAGATTATTATGACCACCCCATCAGTACTTCGTTGGGCCGCCTGGTGACTCCACGAGATGGTGAAAGGTGATGCGAGGAATCTGACATTGCACTGTTGCCCTTCTGTTGTCTTGTACCAGTCTTGCCACTCTCCGTTCTGCCCTAACATTGACTAGGCGCTGGCGGCCACAATTCGCACTTTCAGACCCAGATTTTCGGCTGACAGCCCGGTCTTTAACCCCTTCATGACTGAGGCCTTTTTTTCATTTTTTGCACCCATGTTATATTCCACATTTTAGGCCTGAAATGTCGCCAGGATCGCTTCTGTTGTAAAGCCGACAGTCGGCTCTACAAGTTTAAACAGAGTCCCGGCGGCAAAAGTCGCCGGGAGTCTGTTTAAACAGCCCCGATGCTGGCGACGTACACTGTACGTCGTCAGTCACGAAGGGGTTAAACACTTTAACAATGAGCCCCTCTTGAACATTTAACGAATTCTGCTGTTAATCGGACAGATATTCATACATGTTGCAATAATTATAACCGACGTTTTGGGGCCAAGGTGTGTTACATTGTTACCCTTATGAAGGGTCCCTGCGTGGCCCCGAAACGTCGGTTATAATTATTGCAACATGTATGATGATTTGTCCGATTAAATGGACTTTATCGTTTGAATATTTTCCACTGAGTGCTGGTGATTCCTGTTCATTTGCTGTCTTATTTGTGTATCACTCGGCTGTAGATCCTCCAATCATCTCTGACATTGTCCTTCCTTCTGGAGGGGGGCTACTCTTGTTCTTCATGGTCACTGTGTGTGTTGTAAAGTAGTCACCGCTCCGAGCTCTCTCCCGGTATGGACTGCAATCTCATGTTTAGTTTACTAATTTGTATTGAGATTGTAGTCCATCCCGGGAGTGAGCATGGAGCGGTGACTACTTTACAACACACACACAGAAGCCATAGTGCATATGAAATAAGGGAGGTGTTTAGACACTTTCAGTAATCTTGTCTTACCTGGAGGAGGATCCTGGGGGTCAGTATAGACTGTACATATTTGTACTTTGAAAAGACATCGACGTGTTGCTGCAGAGAAACATTTTTTGGGAATATCTATCTATCGCTCTATCTATCTATCTATTTATCGCTCTATCTATCTATCTATCTATCTATCTATCTATCTATCTATCGCTCTATCTATCTATCTATCTATCTATCGCTCTATCTATCTATCGCTCTATCTATTTATCTATCTATCTATCAAAGCTGACAAAAAATGCAACAGAAGTGAATACACAATAGGGAACCATGCTGGTCTCCAGGGGCCAGAATCAGCTGGTCCCCTGAGCACTGGCCCTGATATCCTGTTTTAGGGTGTCTCATTTCCCTCGCAGGGTCCTATGGAGCCACCCTTGTGTGTGCTTGTCAGCTGTGTGTGCCTCCACAAACACACAGACACAGCAAGGCAATCCACTCCCCTCCCCCTGCTCCCCCCTCCAAGCTAGTAGATGGACAGCTGATGGAGACTGCGCTGTCTCTTGTGATCTTGTACTGGACAGGAAGTTCAGGGAAGCCGAGCTGAGAGAGTTGAAGCTGTTAGAAAACATGATGACTGTAAGTGCTTGGACAAAAGTTTAAAGAAAAACTTTACTGGACAATGTAAATTTTTTGATTTGGATTCATTATTAATAAAAAATGAGAGTTTAAAATTATTTTAATACTACTTTAAAGCAGATATAAAAGACGCGGATTATTGGAGCTCTGTATGCATTAATATGCCATTAAATGTCATTTTAAACTGTAAGCCATGTTTGACTTGGTGTCAGTCTGTTGAGAGGGAGATTCAGCACAAGGAACCAATCAGTTGTGTTTCCAAGCTCATGTGCTAACAGGAAAAATGCTGATAGAAGGAGAGAGCAGAGTGACAGAGAAAATGAGCTCAGTCACAAGTTGGGGGAGGGACAAGACCTTACATGTTACCTACTTTGGATGTAGTCGGGGAACTAAACAGAAAGCGAGTAACAAAGAAGGGTCCTCATCGTTCTTGTCCTCATTCTATTTTACTTTTCTTTGTGATGATTTCAGCAATGATTGAATTTGTAAAACATAATATTTTAAACCTGTGTTTTGAGTGTCATCATTTCTTTGCTGTACCCTCCCCAGAACCTAAGAAGGAACATTTGAAAAGGTAGTGTCATAGAGCGCCACCGTGCTGGAGAAGAACAGGAAGCCGTGCAACGCATTGGAAAGTTTCTGATATAATCAGCCTGAGGAAATGGCAGCCATCCGATGTATATACTGCCTGGGTACTCCTGTACTGGCATCTAAAACCTGTGCGCAGTGTGGGACCCCCATGTGTGATAATCATGCCACAGCTCATAAGAATGGAGTGAATCATGATTTATTTGATCTCAACTCATCATCCGGTGAGTGGCAGTGCTCTCAACATAAAGAGGTTCTGAAATACTACTGCACAAGTGAAAGCGTTGGCCTGTGTCAGACCTGCTACAATAAGGGTGAGCACAACAATCATTCGGTGGAGGTTCTGGATGCTTTTGCTGCCAAGAGGAAAACAAGTCTAAAAACTGACATAGAAAGGCTAAATGACATGAAAGACACAAAAGAGAAACTGATCAAAACAATGAAGAGTCATAAGAGAGCACAGAAATTAAAGGCACAAGCAGTCAGTTGGAGAGTCACTGATCAGGTAACGACCATTACGGACCAACTTAGAAATACTAGGTGCAAAGTCGATAATGAGATCAAAAGTAGCAAAGAAGAAGTTTTACTGTCAGTCGATGCGGTGACACAAAAACTGGAGGGAGAGAATGCTGATCTGCACAACAAGATTGAACTTATTAAGGATCTATGCGAACAAAACAACTTCACTTTCCTAAACAGAATACAAGAAACTGATCTGACGGAGATCCAGAATAACACGGATAGAAAAATTCAAATATTTAACGGAGCAGCATTCTCAGTCATGCTGCACAAGGAGCTCTTAGAATTCGCCGACACATTGACCAAACGCATGCTAAAGGTGGACTTTCCAAAAATGGAGACGTCAGAGATCACACTGGACACAAACACAGCTTATTATAAAATGTATATATCGCATGATCTCAGATCTGCTGTTCATACAGAAAACCGTCATGCTAGAGATGTTGGTCCAGAGAGGTTTAAATCCCGTCATGTTTTAAGTAAGTGCAGCTTCTCATCGGGGAATCACTACTGGGAGGTGGATGTGAAGGGGACACAATGTAGCATTGGGGTGGCCTATGATAATATAGAGAGGAAGAGAACAAGATTGGACTTACGCATTGGTTACAACACAAGGTCCTGGAGCCTCAGTGTAGATGTAGAGAGCAAGCTCAGTGTGTGGCACAATCATGTTGAAACAGAAATCTCCACAGATTCTCCTGTGCGGGCATTTGGGATATTCCTGGAATATAGCACTGGCCGTCTGTCCTTCTACCAGCTTTGTGACCCCATCAGATACCTCTACACCTTCACCGTCACCTTCACCAGACCCCTGCATGCTGCCTTCTTCCTCAATGAGGGTTCCAGGGTTACAATCCGAAATTAATACAGCAAGAAATACAAACATTGGTGGACACTTGACCATCACACCCTTGGTTTTGGAATATGATCTCCAACACAAGACTATGGTATGGGCAACCCTTTTGCTGCCAGGTCACTAGGTCTTTCTGACCTAGTGACCTCCCCCTTCACCAAACCCCTGCATGCGGCCATGTGATTGAGGATACCGAAACTACAATCCTAAAATAAAGTGTATCTAAGCTTAAAAACAAAAATATAATATATTGCAGCTTAGCTGTCCTTAGATGTGGTGGCTGCATTAGTCCCCCTCTTTATTTTCACCCGATGATCCTGCCTGTAACATGTTTCCTGTCCTAGGGTGACAATAGACACACCCCATACTGCATGTATGGAGGAGCATCGTTATCACTCTAGAACAGTAAGCGTATTAGGACTATGGAACACCTTCATCTCTCCTTACCCCTATATCATAATGGGGAGGTATTATGTAGTCTGCACAGAAGAACTGTGTTGTTTTAAGAGCTGTTTTAGGCTTTGACATACCTCGAGCTTTGGACCTGAGCCTTCAGTATGTTCACCAGCTGAATTGGGCCCAACCACAGACAGCCTAACTCTCTAATAAGACACAGAAGCTTAAATCCAATGTAGTTTTATTTCTCATAGTACATGACAGAGGATGTTCGCTGGTCAGGAATTCCAGGTGTGTTCATACAAATGCACCACTGTGCCCCTGTAAGTGAATGAAAGGGTGACAGCGGTCGCATGTGTCAGAGGCTGCCCGCAGGTAATTGTACATGGAACGATGACCTATGGTTCGGGATAGATGAATGTGCCTGGACGCTATCTGTCTGCATCCAGGGACATTCATCGATCCCGTTCCATGAATGATTACTTGCAGTCACTGGTAGATGCGGCCGCTGTCACCCAGTGATGCACTTGAACTGGCAAAGCTGGGGCATCTGTATGGAGACACCTGGGATTCTTGTAGAATCTGTAGGTAGGAATCCCCAGCCACAGCCTAGGCTCTTTTTGCACAGATGCCTGTCCGTTCTGCAGGATCAGCAGGGTATCCGTGCATTGATCCCTTGCTGATCGGAACAGGCATCAGTTTTGGGATATCCGTGTCAGTTCAGATCTTGCGATGGAGGAAAAACTGAACCAGTGGACCCGTGCTCGGTCTATGGGCTCAAAGCGGACGTGCGCTGGTTTACATCCAATTGCCTCCAATCAGTCAAGATCAGGTCCACCAAAACGGAACTCTGATCGGATATAAGCAGACCCGTGTCCATTTATCTCCGGCTGCCCATAGAGTTACATTGGGCTTCAGCTCAGATCTGTCTAAAACACTGACACAGATCTGATTGGACTGCCCGTGTGAAAGGGGCCTTAGTTGTCTGTATAGTCATGGCTGATCTTTGGTCGCACGATTAATACAAAATAAAACACAAATCTAATGAAACGTTTTGTCTGGGGTTTGCGTGGCTATAGTGTTATCCAGGCCAGGGGGCGCTATTTTACACTTCACCACAGGTGAAGAAACTCCGCTTGTCATGTGACCATCCAGAGAATACCCAGAAATGAAATAAAATGAAATAAATTAAAATATCATAAAATAAAATTTTTATTTAAATAAATGAGGGAAGTGGGTATGCTTCCACAGGGAGTGTGAAGTGGTCCAGGAGGGGGACCTGATCAGTGGTCTCCTCCAAAAAAGCTAATTACAGCAGGAAAGGTGTCAGAGCATTATCATGCTTCCTGTACTGATTTGGACTAAAGAAAAAAAATAGTAAATGCAATGTGTTAGCTTGTCTTTTTCATTATTTGAATGCTGTGTACTAGAAGATTGACTTCAAGGTGTGCTGGAGTGCACTGAAGGAACGCCAAACACCGGCTGATGGACTACTTTAGCACGCTTTAAGGTGCTACAAGAAGAGTGATCAATCAGAGATGCCTAATGTATGAAATACTCATATCATGTTTTGTTTTTGCATGAAGGAATACAAACACAATCATTACATTTTAGGAGAAGGGAAATACCCTGTTTCCCCGAAAATAAGACCTAGTACTATTTTTGGCAATTGCTAAAATATAAGCCCTACCCCGAAAATAAGACCTAGTTGTGACCATTCCCAGGGCCGGTGGTGGCATAAGGGGTTAATTTGAAGAGCGGCAGGAGAGGTAGGAGAGAATCAGCGGTGCCAATGAAGCCGGCGCTAGAGTAAGTGAGGCGGCAGCGGAGGGAACAGAGCCGCATAAGCCGATGCCTCCTCTATAGTGCCGGCTCCTGTCACAGGCGGAGTGATACCAAATGCACTCCGCCTGTGAGGAATCTATAGTGAAAGTGCACTTCGCTCATTCTGGCCAGTGATTGGTTAACAAATTGCTCTTGGAAAGGTACGGCACCCCTGATTGCCCTGATCACCATATTCTTAACTTTGCTATTTTGGATTTTTTAATTTGGATTTGCATTAACTTTGGATTGTTGTACATTAAAAAAAAATAAGACCTACCCCGAAAATAAGACCTAGTGTGTTTTTTTGAGCCAAAAAAAATATAAGACAGTGTCTTATTTTCGGGGAAACACGGTATATACTCTATAAAGGATTTATGTAACGTAGATACAACTACTGTAATTCTGTATTCATTAATAGTTTTGTTTTTTAAAGGTTTAAATGCTTTTAAAAACAACTCCCTTATATGTATTCCATCTGTGTATTTACTTGTTGCCCGCAGTTCAGCTTTAAGTTTTAACAAAGTACCGTATTTTGCGCTCCATAAGGCGCACCGGACCATAGGACGCAGGATTCTGTGACAGGTGTAGTTAGTCACAGCTGAGACAGGTGGCGCTGTGATTACAGCGCCACGGTCTCAGTGATCACACAGAGTTGCTCTAGGGGCTCTATGGTGAGCTCCTATGCCGTGGACATGGGTCCCCCAGAGGAGTGGGGGACCCCGAAAACCACAACGGGTGGGCCCGGACACGATCGCCGCTTGATTTTTATTAAACGAGCAGCGGCTCCCACTGTACATTTAGCTCTGCTTGTCCGGAGCAGGGCTAAATGTACAAAAAACAAATCGCCTGGCGCCCCAAAACTGCATGCGGGCGTCGGGCGATAGGGATTCGCTCCATAAGACGCACACACATTTCCCCCCCGCCTTTTGGGGGGAAAAAAGTGCGTCTTATGGAGCGGAAAATACGGTAGTTACACTCTTGACATGTATCATTGTGTCCAATACACACAAGGCCAATGACTTGCTTTGTAACTTGCTTCCAAAAATACTTGTTTGCATTGCTGGTGTACAGAAAAATAAAACTTCTGAAAATGATCAACCTTTGTCTCATTCTTTAACTTCTCTCCGTTACCCTGCCCCGGTTCTTTCATCCCTCGCAGCAAAGTTATTATGTTGAATATGTATATTTACAAAATCACATGTCTCAACTGACCAATGAGAAGCGTTTCTTGCTAAGAAGCACTACTCATTGGTTGGTGAGGTCAGAAGCGCTTCTCATTGGTCAGCGAGATCGCCAATGAGTGCATGCCATTTGTAAGTGAAATTCAAAATCCATAGTGTGGGGCTGCGGTACACGGCAGTACGGGGTATGGATAGTACACCCGCACCGGCAGAGGTTGATGGGTACGCTATAAAAAGTAGGGATGCAGCGATACTAGTATTAGTATTGGTGCCGATACCGAGTATTATACTTACCCCGTTACTGGAACTTCCGATCTGGTCGGCAGTGCCGTGAAGGAGCATGGAGCCGGCTTCCCGAGCCAATCAGGAAGCCGGACGGCGGGTCATGATCCCCCTTAAAGGTTCCTGATTGGCTAGGAAGCTGGCTTCACTTGTTGCTAGGCAGCCTGGCTTCCTGACCAATCAGGAAGCCGGGCAGTACGTCATTACCCAGGCTGTCTCGCTGTGTAACAAGAGAAGTTAGGCCGGTGTTCTTTTGATAGAGCACCAGCTTCCCAGGCAATCAGGAAGCCGGGAGGTGGGTCATGACCCCCCATGGATGCCGGTATCGGTGAGTACTGAAACAAACAAAAAACCGGTAACGGTGTATCCCTTATAATAAGTATGTATAGTACTGAGGGGTCTATGTATAAATGTTTTCACCCAAAATTTTAAACAACTTTCACTTAGGATTCACACAGTTTCCAATTACATCCAATTAGAAAAAGGTGTGAATCCTGGGTGAAAGCTATGTGAATTTTGATTGAAAATAATTATATTTTACAATCCAAAGTGTTTATGGGATATCTTCAATCTTGCAGTTGGCGCTCATTTTGTAAGCAATTGTTCCGCTGTGCCTGATACAGAATATCTTCATAATAGAAGTAAATGTCTGACACTCGCTAATACCCTTTCAATACATATAGCTGACCGTGGAGAGGTTGTAAAGTAAAAAAGATGACATGTTCCTTTAAATAGTTGATTTGCAGTAATGTGTGCTGTATGTACTAAAGAAGTTTCACTTTGAATCAGAAAGAATCATTTGTCATCCGGAAAGAATCTATATACAGAGTTGTTGAGCACATACCAGTGTGGTCACTGACTCATACCAGAAGAAACCAGTTGAGCTTGATCTAATTTTTTTTTAAATAACAGAAGTATATCCGTTTCTGTCCCCAAACCACACCCCCTGAAGCAACCACAAAAAAATAAAGTTGGAAAAATAGAAAAAAATATATATTTGAACATAACATGTCTCCGCTGTGAGGTCCTGGAAGTGCAGGACCTCACAGCAACCAAGTCTTTCAAAAAATGCCTCCTCCAATGATTGCGTACCCACTGCATATTGGCACCTGCTATAGAGCACTACAAATAGCAGCAGTACTTTATACAACATCAGTTAGGCTACAAATAATAATCATAATAATCATTTTAATGAATCATTTACCCTTACCTCTTCTGGCTGGTCTTCTGTCTTCAACTGTTTCCTGGTGGGGGACTCGGGCTGCAGAAAAAAAACCCCAGTGTCTGTGTGCTCAGGCGGCTGCTTGCTGGGTCCTCACAGCCGGCCGAGGCCCCATGATGTGTCTGCAAGCCTCTTCTTTGTTCCCCGGCTCCCTCCTCACTCAGTGGCCGGCGGGTGTATCCGGTGGCCGGCGGGCCCCCCCCATCTCTGTGTCGGGAGTGTCGGATGATCCGACACTCTCAGCGCAGAGACGGGGGGCCTGCTGGCCGCCGGCTGCTAATCCAATGCTATCCGGCGGCCGGCAAGCTCCACCATCTCTGTGCTGGCCCCGCTCAGACTCGGGCCCCGGCTATAGGTCCGCCCCTGCCTCTAACTCCTTTTCCTACCACTTATTGGGTTCCTGTGGACATTCCCATGGAAGGTAGGCTTTTCTGCTTCCCTCTCTCAAGAGCTCAGAGAGGCCACACCTGATAGGGCAGAGGTGGCTGGTCCGGTGGTCTGCAGCCAAGTGAGAGTCCCTCCTTTGTCAGCCAAGCCAGAGCCTGATAGCATAAGCTTCTCTGGAAAACCTAGCTACTGTGCGGAAGACCTCTCCAATGACTCTCCAATTGATCAGTGAATTCAATGCTTGAAAATTGGCGGGGGTGGGGGTCGATTGAATTTAGTTAATGTTGCACATACATTTTAAGTGGGTTTGTACCAGGGTCACCAACCTAAAGAATGTGAAGGGGAAAATGGGTAAAATGAGCCTGAAACCTTGCCTTGCTGTAGTAATGCTCAGACTAGAGAGGACACAGGTATCTTTGACTGGTGGACTAACCCATACATAAAAATGATGTCATGAAGTTTTCAAAAGTATACAAAAACAGGATCCCAGGCTGCTCATTAGTTACAGTAGAAGTTCTGCGTGGTTGCTGATTGGTTGATTCTAAAAACTCATACAGGTATCCGTCACACTTCAAAGCAGAACAATGCCCTGAGGTGGCTTCATACCTCTATAAAATGTGCCCTTTCTACCAAAAGTGTTGGCTACGGCGGAGCAGATACATCTTTATCTTTAGGAATGCTTCACATTTTTTAAGAGAACCTGTCACCATTTAAAACATTGCAGGGAATGGCACAGAAAAGTCAGGTATTTTAAGTGCTGACTTTTCTATTTCATAAACTATTTTGTATTCACTTGCAATGTACCTTTAAACTTCCCAGAATATGTAAATACCCCAGGAAGAGTCAATTCTCAACACAGCCCCCCTACCTCCTTGCACGTCATAGCCTTCTCCTCTTCTGGGAGTGTCTAATTATTGTTTGCGCTGGCCCAGCTCCTCTCCCCTCACCTCCCTACATAACCTTTTATGTTGCTGCTATGGAACGCGTGAAGAGGAATATTATAGAGTGTCACTAAAGAGGCAACTCTGAGTCTGCTCGGGCTGCTGACATCACATCCAAGATGCAAGATTATCCAAGCAGTCCGCTGCTTCTCCATTTATTGTCCAGTCACAGGCTGGTGGAGGGACAAGACCTGTACACAGGGGCGTAACTAGAAATCACAGGGCCCCATAGCAAAATTTTGTATGGGGCCCTGTGATTTCTAGTTACGCCCACCTGATAACCCAAACAGCCCACCTAAGGGTGACCCTGCAGAGCCCACCATAGACTCTCTATGGTAGGCTCTGCAGGGTCTCAGGCGGGCGGTCAAGCCCTCTTACCTGTCAGCCCTGATCCTCTGTCCGCCTCCTTCTCCTCCACGATCGACTCCTCCGTCACTGGGCCCCGCCTCCTCGATCGCCGGGCCCCGCCTCCTCGATCGCCGCCGATGACGGGCCCAGCCACCTCCTGCGAAGCTGCTGGTTGTCACCAACTCAGCAGCGGCTGTGAGAAGGAACGGAGCGTTCCTCCTCACAGCCGCCAGTGACAGCCAGCAGCCTGGCTGTCCGAGCAAGATGCCATAGCGACCCAGGCGGCCCGCATGGCATCAGGGAGATGTCCTGGCCGGGCCCCGCCGTGCCCCGGGCCCCATAGCGGCCGCCTGGGTCGCTATGGTGATTGTTACGCCACTGCCTGTACATATTAGTGAACTGCAGCAGAGAAAAATCAGGTGCCCTGGCCAGTCAGACAGGGCTGCTCTGTGTGGCAGACCTGCATAAATCTCGGGACTGGATGGACAGAAATATAAACCCTTTGGGAGGTAAAACAGATCCTATAATATTATTCCATCTGTGTCTTTATATATTTTTGCCTGGAATTCAGCAGAACTATGGCCTCCTATTTAAAAAAAAATGTGCTGCAGTAATTAATAAGTACATCTCCATTTACAGTTCTCTCTTTGTCACCTCGCAAATCCCCACAAATATCTGTTGATCCTGCCAGTAGAGTCCACCTAATGCAGCTTCCTGTCATGTGGGGGCAAGGATGCTGCACTGCTCATGCTTCACAGCAGAGTTGTCCCTCTCATGTAGACTGTACCTGCTTGCACTATAGTGGTTGGAGGATATGTTGCAGTTGGCGTGGATATCATTGATTATTGATTATTCACAAGCCTGTAGCTTATCAGTCAGCACCTGGCCACACCTAGTCCCGCCCACTGCTTTCTAGATTGACAGCTCTGCCCCTAATGCTGCAACCCTCCCACTGTGGATCTCATTTTACGTGACAGAAGCTTACTTCCTGAAAATTATTCAAAGAAATACTTTCACTTTCGTCTCTGTCTCCACGTCCCTGTCTATAAGACCGATCAGCCGATCCAATCAACTCCTCTGTAGACAATCCTATCAGAAGTTTAACCTTTTTCCTCCAAAATGGCAACTTCTGGCCTGAGAGAAGAGCTGGACTGCTCCATCTGCCTGAACCTTTATAAGGACCCTATATCGCTGAAATGTGGACACAACTTCTGCCGGGACTGTATTGTGACCGTGCTGGATACACAGAAGTCTGGTGTTTACTCCTGCCCGGAGTGCAGAGAGAAGTATACAGAGCGCCCTCCGCTGGAGAAGAACAGGAAGTTGTGTAACATCGTGGAAAATTTCAGAACTACTTTCCAGGAGGAAACAGAGGTCTTGTGTACGTATTGTGATTCTCCTGTCCCAGCTTCTAAAACTTGTCTGCTATGTGAGGCCTCGTTTTGTGAAAAGCACTTAAGAAGCCACAGCAAGTCAGCGGATCACATTTTATCTGAACCCACCACATCATTTGAGGACAGGAAATGCTCCACACACAAAGAGATCCTGAAATATTACTGCACAGAGGATAGAGCCTGTATTTGTATGTCCTGCTGGGTGGCTGGAGACCACAGAGGACACCACATGGAGCTTCTGAATGAAGCCTATGGGAAGAAGAAAGAGAAACTGAACTCCGAGAGACAGAAGACTGAGAAGAGAATCCAAAATCTGGAAAATCACAGGACACAAGAGAAGGGAAAAGCCGCTGATGTCATCGGGAGAGTCACTGAGCTGTTTAGTGACATCAGGAAACAGCTGGATGATGTAGAGAAGAGAATCCTGACCGAGACCTCCAGACAGGAGGAGCAGATCCTACTGAAAGTCTCAGATCTCATCCAACAGCAGGAGGAACAGAAGGACGAGCTGACCAGGAAGATTAATCAGATGGAAGAACTGGGAAACATCCAGGATCCAATAACTGTCTTGAAAAAGGCACCTAACGGAGGTGACATGAGTCCTGAGATAGGTGACACAGCCAACGAGGTAGGAAAAGCTGGATGTCTGGATGAAGTAATGATCTCACAGATGCTCCACAGAGGTCTTCTCCACTTTACTGACAGTCTGATAGATCTGAAGAACAAGAGACAGTTCTCAGTGATGGAGAAATCAGACATCTCACTGGATATAAATAGTGCTCATGATAACATAATTGTATCGGGGGATCTGAAGGTAGCCTCTTACAGTGACACCCGTCAGAACAGACCAGAGGTTCCAGAAAGGTTTAAATCCCAACAGGTACTAAGTACCAACAGCTTCACATCAGGAAAACATTATTGGGAGGTGGATGTGAGTAGAGCAGAGTATGGCTGATAGGGGTGGCCGCTCACAGCATAGAGAGGAAGGTAAATGGAAATATATCTTTTATCGGTTATAATGAGAAATCATGGGGTCTTGCTGTTGTCACACGCTTTGTAGCATCACACAATAATATACAAACCACACTAAGATCGGAGTCTCCCGTGAAATTAGTTGGAATATATTTGAATTATGAAGCCGGCCGTTTGTCCTTCTACCAGCTGTGTGACCCCATCAGACACCTCCACACCTTCACCGCCACCTTCACCGAGCCCCTCTACGCTGCTTTCTATATTTTTGAAAAAAGCTCTATCAGAATAACCCAAAAATAGCAATGGCAGATATAAAACCAAAATTAATTTTATTTTAAGTGTATCTAGAGCAGTGGCGTAACAATCGCCATAGCGACCCAGGCGGCCGCTATGGGGCCCGTGCACAGGGGGGCCCGGCCAGGCATCCCTCTGATGCCGTGTGGGCCGTCTGGGTCGCTATGGCATCTCGGGTGCTGGCTGTCACTGACATAGCTGAGCAGCTGCTGTGAAGGAAAACGTTCCCACTCACAGCCGCTGCGGAGCTGTGTCAGTGACAGCCAGCAGATGCGGCAGAATAGGCCGGTTACACCGGTGTTCTATCGATAGTCCAAACTTATCGAGTTGTGGGACCGCATGACTTCCGGTCCCAGAACTCGATAAGTTCGAACTTTCGAACGATCACTGGCATTTGCAGTAAAGGAGGTGGGGCCCGCCTAACAGCAACCCCGCCTCCTCTCACATCACTGACCAGAGATCTAAGAGGAGGTGGGGCCAGTGATGTAAGAGGAGGCGGGGCCCGTCAATAGAAGGAGGTGGAGCCCGGGAACGGAAGAGGAGGCAGGGGCCCCGTGGCGGCGACCACGGAGGTGACAGGTAAGAAGCGTACAGCGCAACTGAGACTTTGCAGAGCCCACCATAGAGAGTCTATGGTGGGCTCTCCAAGTGGCATAACTAGCAATCACAGGGCCCCATACAAAATTTTGCTATGGGGCCCTGTGATTTCTAGTTATGCCCCTGATCTAGAGCCAAACTTACCCTTCCCTACTCTATTTTTCAGTTTTGAATAGAGTAGGGAAGGATTACAACCTCTGCCAGGTGTCCTCACTGGGGGGCTTCACCCACTCAGTTTGTCTTGGTGACCATTGCCAACTTAGAGAAATTCCAATTTTTTTTAATTATCACCAGAACAAGTATAGGGACAACGAGAAGAGCCGCTATCCTTCCAATGGGGACACTTGTTCTGGTGACAACTGTCTGAGAAGGGATTTGCCCTCAATTTGGGGAGATAACCTCTCAGCTCCTGTTATGTCCCTGGAGCAGGGAGTGAAGGGTTTTCTCCCCAAATTGGACACAAATAGCAAAAGGAGAAGAGTTGACGTTTCCCTACTCTATCCAGTTTTGTCTTTAGATAAACCTTGAACTTTCACCCAGCAATGCATGCCCCTGTGTACTGCTATGTGTTTAAAACATTTTTTAATCAGATTTTTATTGTAAATAACTATAACAGCAGATACAAATGTTTTCATGATAAAAATTAGATACTCGCCTAAGGAGTAGGAACTCGTACAGACCATATACATACTGTATGTTTCCTTCTTTTCATATTTGATTATTCAGTTAGTAGTTTTACAATTCTGTTAGATACTTATAAATGATCTGTATGTTTCTATTGTGTTTTAGAATTGTTTGCAAAAGCTAGTTATAATGGACAGTTCAAAGCTTTTCCACTCATTTCCATGAGGCCATTTTGTTTAAAGCATCCATTAGCCTGATATCTTTGGATGCGTACTCTCTTTTATGCTGTCTGAATACACGTTAACCTGCTCCTGTATCTTTGGGGGCAGTGAAACTGATGTTTAGCAAACTTTCACTGCAGGTGAATCTTCCAGGTGCTTGTGTTTAAAAGGCTTAGTTCACCTTTTTACCAAAACATGAGAAGGTGAACTTACCCCCCCCCCCCTTCCCCCAGTTCCAGCTGCACTTGACCATCACCTGCCACCCATGCCAGCTCATTTAAGGGTCCCGGCACTTAAGAAACTTTAATTCACTGCCCTGGAAACTGTGTAACAACATAATGCTTACAATAGGGAGCGGTTGTTGATCAGTGTGGCTGCGTGGACCTCGCTGACCATTAAGAATCTCCTCTTTCTTGTGGAAGAAAGAAGGCTCAGAAGAGATTCTCTTTGATTGATTAGTGTGGTCATGTGACCTTGCTACTCATTGAGAATCTTTTCTTTTTCTGGAAGGAAGAAGGCTCAGAAGAGATTCTCATTGATAAGTGTGGTTATGTGTTTGCACTGACCAGTGAGTGCTCCTCATTGCAAGTATTATGTTGCTATACAGCACCCAGGGCGGTTTAGTGATGTTGGAAAGTCCCAGGAACGTTATTGTGGCTGACGTTGGCAGTGGGCAAGGGTTATCATTGCAGATAGGTGCAGAGGAGACCAGTGGTGGTGGGCAGGGGATTGGGGAGCAGAGTGTTGTGAGTTAATTGTGTCAGAGAGTGTCAGAGAGAAGAGGCTACAGGACTTGGTCTTACAGCAAGGGATCCTGTGGAAATTGGTGATCAGTTAAGATAAAGTCCTTGTTACAGGTACCCAAGGCATAAACAAGTAGTGCAGGGGGAGCTCCACTGCAAGGGGATTTTTTTCTTTTCCCTGGAATTCAGCTTTAGGCAATGGCAAAGTACACCTGTAGGGCTATTTTTTCCATTCTGTGCCCCATGGAGGAGATTCTTCTGTACGTATTGTCCCAGAGACACAAAAGAAAATGAGCGGAAATTTCCCTAAAGTGAGAGGAAATCCTCTTAGACATTTCTCACTCTAACTGGTGTCCCCATTAAAAGATTTCCCCTCACTACTTGCCCCAGTGCCAATAGTCACCAAGACAAATATGGAGGGTAAATTTCCCAATTGGTGACAGCAGTAAAAACATGAAAGAGGTTCTAACCCTTCTTCACTCTTTGTGCCTTGTGTGTGCATTTCACAGGCTCTTGCTCACCCTTAGCCCTGGGTCTGTATGGAGGTAAGGACCTTTTGTTATGGGGCTCAAGGAAATCAACAATGGACTACAAGTGTGGTGATATCACTGCCCTGCTGCCGCCACGCTCTGCTGAGTCCCTTTGCCATGGTGGCAGATGGTAGTTGTAGTATTTTGATTCCCTGTGAATGGATGATGTGGCTGTGCATGGTTACAAATGCTTAGGTAAGAAAACAACATAACAGGATTTCCAAAGAAGTTTCACTCTGTAATTAAGGTAAGAGGGAGGTGGGTTTGGGGATCGGGCATTCTAATTATGGGTATAACATGAAACATGGCCCAAAAGGTGGATTATCCATTTAAATCCAGCGCTGTCGTCCCCCCTGTAGAAGGTCCACTCCATCCTGCTGTTGCCGCAGGTCATACAAGCTTATTCCCATGTGCCCAGACTGTCATGTATACACTCCATAGGGGGACGTTATCATGCACCCCAGGCTCATTACATGAACGTCGCTCAGTCCAGGAATAAGAATCATCCACTGCCGATGAAGAAGAAGTAGAAAGACCTGTGGGCGGGGGATGGAGAAGGAGTGGGAGGCACAAACAGTTGGGTTTTAATGCTTGGTCCTTCGCATTTTATCCTAAAGAATGGAGCTCACCTGTCATTTTTATGCAAGCTACCAAACTAAATGATGACTTTCTATAGAGGCCCCTGTTCCAGCCCATTCTTCAGTCAGCTTTCCTGGAACATGACTTTGGTCAATGGCTGTCCCATGTACATTTTACACAAGTTCCAACGAAAGAGGTTTATACTTTCTATCTGAACTTAATTTTTGCGTATGGACTAGTACATGTTATGGTCGCCTTGGATTGGTTAGTTCATATAAATTACCTGGATTCAATAGGGAAAAGTCTGAGGCTGCAACACCTTCCAGCAAAAAATCAAATACTGTATATACTCGAGTATAAGCCGTCCCGAATATAAGCCGAGGGTGGGAAATGAGGCAGCTACTGGTAGATAGATACCAATAAAATGACATTAATATTTATTTAAAAGAAAAATAACCTAGCTCTGTAAGTGGAAAAGGGGGTACAGGGCTACATATCATGTACTACGGATCATTTAACCCATTCATGTTAGCAGAGGATCATTGTAAATGTATTGTCTGCACTGTATTAGCAGTATATACTCTATATAGAGTATATACTGCTAATACAGTGCAGACAATACATTTACAATGATCCTCTGCTAACATGAATGGGTTAAATGATCCATAGTACAGGGCTACATATCATGTACTACGGATCATTTAACCCATTCATGTTAGCAGAGGATCATTGTAAATGTATTGTCTGCACTGTATTAGCAGTATATACTCTATATAGAGTATATACTGCTAATACAGTGCAGACAATACATTTACAATGATCCTCTGCTAACATGAATGGGTTAAATGATCCATAGTACAGGGCTACATATCATGTACTACGGATCATTTAACCCATTCATGTTAGCAGAGGATCATTGTAAATGTATTGTCTGCACTGTATTAGCAGTATATACTCTATATAGAGTATATACTGCTAATACAGTGCAGACAATACATTTACAATGATCCTCTGCTAACATGAATGGGTTAAATGATCCATAGTACAGGGCTACATATCATGTACTACGGATCATTTAACCCATTCATGTTAGCAGAGGATCATTGTAAATGTATTGTCTGCACTGTATTAGCAGTATATACTCTATATAGAGTATATACTGCTAATACAGTGCAGACAATACATTTACAATGATCCTCTGCTAACATGAATGGGTTAAATGATCCATAGTACAGGGCTACATATCATGTACTACGGATCATTTAACCCATTCATGTTAGCAGAGGATCATTGTAAATGTATTGTCTGCACTGTATTAGCAGTATATACTCTATATAGAGTATATACTGCTAATACAGTGCAGACAATACATTTACAATTATACTAACATGAATGTATTAAATGATCTGTATGTAGCCCTGTACCCCCTTTTCCACTTACAGAGCTAGGTTATTTTTCTTTTAAATAAATATTAATGTCATTTTATTGGTATCTATCTACCAGTAGCTGCCTCATTTCCCACCCTCGGCTTATATTCGGGACGGCTTATACTCGAGTCAGCGCCAGCGCGTCATCTTACTTACCTCGCCGAGCGTCGCGTCACTGCTGCTCCGGTGTGCGGCGCTCCGAGCGGGGTCATCTGGCAGTCTCCGGGTCCTAATTTAGGTGGCCGGAGACTGCCAGATGACCCCGCTCGGAGCGCCGCACACCGGAGCAGCAGTGACGCGACGCTCGGCGAGGTAAGTAAGATGACGCGCTGGCGCTGACTCGAGTATAAGCCGAGGGGGGCACTTTTCACCCAAAAAAATGGGCTGAAAATCTCGGCTTATACTCGAGTATATACGGTACTTGCATAGAGAGTAGAATAGCAAATTCCTTGCATAGAAAAAAAGTCTCAAAAATCTAGATACCGGTACATACTTCTTCAATGAAAAAGTTGTTGGTTAAAATAATAACAGGGTTTTGTAATATTGTCATTTCTAACCAAAAATGCTGGGCACACACCTGCCTATCTTGGACAGGCAGATCGTACTTGCGATGATCGCAAGCCCACCCCGCTAAGGGGCGGGCTTCCGATGACCGCAATGCTGAACGGGCAGTGCGCGCTTGTGCACACCGGCCCGTGCGACTTTTATCTTGCGAACATGCCACAAACCAGCCGAAAATCGTACGATGTTCGGCGGGTTTTCGAACATGTTCCTAAGATAAAAGTCGTGCGACCTTACAGTAGTAGAGGTCGCACGCCTTCCACACACCTTGCGATAATCGTACGATTGCGGGATTTCCCGCGATTATCGTACGATTATCGCAAGGTGTGTGGGCACCTTTAGGCATTTATTTTTAGAGCAGGTTGACATGTGAGGGGTCCCATTGTATTGTTTGGACTCTAGTCCACAGGTGGTCTCATTAGAATCCAACGTGAGACAAAAGACCTCATCTACCCACCATGAAATGTCAGATGTACAGCAGTCTTTTGAATGTAGGGTCCAGTATAATTATTTATTTAAAAGGATCAATACTATAAAACAGGCGGCGTGTTTTAGGGGTCCACAATATCTCTTTTCTTCAGGGCTTCATAAAGTGTTACTTTCAGGAGTGTCTGGACTCAAAGAAAATAAAGAGTGATAGTTCACAGTTTATGTATTAGGCTGGGCCGACACCTTACAAACATCGCAAGACTTTTGTCTTGCGTTGGTTGTAAGGTACTTAAAAAAACGTACAATCTGCCCATCTTGCATAGGCAGATCATACTTGCGATGATCGCCCTGAGGGGCGGGCTTCCGATGACCGCAATGCCGAATGGGCAGTGTGCGCTTGCGCACACCGGCCCGTACGGCTGTTATCGTACGGACATGCCACAAACCCGCCGAACATCGTACGATGCTCGGCGGGTTTTCGAACATGTCCGTAAGTTAAAAGTCGTGCGACCTTACAGTAATAGAGGTCGCACGCCTTCCACACACCTTACGATCATCGTACGATCGCGGGATTTCCCGCGATTATCGTACGATTATCGTAAGGTGTGTGGGGACCTTAGAATGACAAGGCAACAGAGGAGACAATATGGCCAAATATTGGACATTTCAATCTAATCTAATCTGTCCAAACACTCCTTAAAGGAACTAAGTAACAATTTATGAAGCTCTGATGGAGTGGGAATTTGTGGACTGCCCAAACATGTTGACTGTTTCATTATGTTGATACTTTTAAATAAATTAATTTATGTTAATTGTGGTGGTGCCCCGTTTGTTTTCCTCTGAATTTCCTTAATACCCTTTATTTTAAACATCTTAAAAGGACAGATCAAAGTGTTGGATTCCAAAAACAATAGGTATGTAGCGCCTTAGTTTTCACACATCCATACTAGGTCTATCGGACAGGAAGCCCAACAGCCAACTGAAGGAGCTTGTATGGCAGGGCTAGCCAAACTCCGGCCCTCCAGCTGTGGTGAAACTACAAATCCCATGATGCATCTCTCTTCGGGAGTCATGTCTGTGGCTGTGAGAAACTTGCAATGCCTCATGGGATTTGTAGTTCCACCACAGCTGGAGGGCCGGAGTTTGGCTACCAATGTTGTATGGCAAAGAGCACACTGCTGTTAATTGAGAAGCGGTGGAGTAGTGTTGTCAATCTACAACAGGAAGTGTTGTTACTGGCAGGATCTCCAGGTAAGACATTTTACAACAGATTCACAAGAATTGATTCACTTAATAAAACTGTATACAGTGAGACATGGTGCCAAACATACTGAAAATAGATTCAGGGCCCATTCGCACCTTGTCCGGATCAGATGCGGTACAATTTTCTTCCGCACCAAAAATGCATCCCAATGCATTTGTATGTGATTTTTGGGCTCTGGTCACACAAGTCCAGTCCGTTCCAGTGCAGGAAAAAAAATGCTGCATGTCACATTTTCCCTGCACTGGAACGCACCGGAACGCGTCACAAATGCATCACAAACACACCGCACTGGAATGCAACAGAAGCTATGACATGGAGCAGGAAGAGATTAATTTGCATAATGACATTACCCCCCCAAAAAATAAAGAAAACGCACTGGAATGCGTCACAAACGCACTGCACAGCTTTTGCAGAAACGTGTGCAGATCTGGTCCGGGCATGGTGTGACAGGGCCCTTAGGGCTTACGTATACTTTCGTTTTTACCTTTGCAAAAGCAAAACAATTTAATTAAGAGCGATTTGTTTTATATTTAACATATATGAGTTAAAAGTGACATTGTTTGTAAACTGATAAATTGCGCTATCTTCTTTCCTTTTATCAATCCGAAGTTTATATAAAGCAAGTATTTGCCTCATTTTCAAAAAATAAAGTTGAACTCTTTAAACATAACCTGTTCTACCCTATCAGGTCCTCTATCTTATCTTTGATTTGTATTCTCAGATGTTTTGACATTTCGTGGTAAAAATTAGCAAACCATTGCCTGAAATTTCAGCAAATATATTGAGATCTCAGCAAAATCTTGCTATTTTGGTCAGGTGGGGCCATTGAGGAGAGTGACATTAAGGTGGTTTTTAGGGATACAAAAGGTTTTTCATGGCTTCCTACTGTTATAGAAGCTCCGTTCAACTAAATTAAAGGAGAACTATGGGGTCAGGGCTTTTCCCCATAGTTCTCCTTAGGGTAACGGGAGGACACAAACTAGCGTCCTCCAGTCACCCTAAGCTCAGTATACCGCGAGCTACAGCGCGCGGTGTACTGAGACGCCGCAGCTGAAGCCCGACAATTATGCCGGGATCCACCCAGCTGCGTGAGTGACAGCTGGCTCTGCCTATCTAGAGGCAGAGCCAGCTGTACCCGCTCCCTCCCCCGTCCGTTTTGACATGAGAGGGGGGCGCTGGACAATGACAAGCAGGCTCCAAGCTTAAAAAAAAGAAATTTACAGTCAGGCAAAAAAAAAAGTCCACTCTGGGGGCCTCGGCTGTGAGGACCCGACCCAGCGACCAACCTACATATATTATCAAAGACGGAGAGAGACCTGCGGCGCCTTTGACTGGGACCGGGTTAGTTCTAATCAATGAAATGCTTGTCTTCAGAGCCTCAGCCTCCCACTAAGGGCCTGTTCACATGAGATCAGGTCCTGACGTGGAGCTGCTGATGCATTGCGTTTTTGGCCGCGTTTTTGATGTGTTCCAGCAGTGGGGCTGTTAGTATGTTAGCTGCAGCGCAATGCGTTTTTGATGCGTTTCGTGCACGTTTGCGTATCCTGACCGTTTCCGGACCTGACAAAATGTGACATGCAGTATTTTTTCTGTCGTAAGCTGAACGGACTGCGCACGTGAGAACTGTAGCCCATAAAACACATAGGGATACATTGGGATGCATTTTGAGTGCAGCAGCGTACAAAGCCGGTCAGCACACAAAACAGACGTCATGTGAACAGGCCCTAAAGGTGGCCATACACTTTACAACCATCGCAAGACCTTAGCCTTGCGAGGGCTGTAAAGTAATTAAAAAAAGGTACGATCTGCCCATCTTGGACAGGCAGATCGTACTTGCGATCATCGCAAGCCCGCCCCCCTGAGGGGCGGGCTTCCGATGACCACAATGCTGAACGGGCAGTGTGCGCGTGCGGCATTGATCTTACGATCATGCTAAAAACCAGCCGAAAATCGTACGATTCTCGGCTGGTTTTCTAGCGTGCTCCTTAGACAAAAGACGTGCGACCGTACAGTAAAAACGGTCGCACGCCTTCCATACACTTTGCGATTATCGTACGATCGCGGGATTTCCCACGATTATCGTGCGATAATCGCACAGTGTATGGGCACCTTTAGCTTCCTCCGACTGTCTGAACTGAGACCAGCCAGTGTCAGACAGTTGAGATGATGACTACCTGCCATTAGTGGAACTTAAAAGTTTTAAGTTCATCTACATTCTATAATGGCATTGTATTAAAGTCCTAGAGATACAATGCCATTATAGAACATAGAATAACTGTTTTTTTACAGGGGTGGCAAACTCAGGCCCTCTAGCTGTGGTGAAACTACAAATCCCATGATGCATCTGCCTCTGCGAGTCGTGCCCGTGGCTGTGAGAATCTTGCAAAGCCTCAAGGGACTTGTAGTTCCACAACAGCTGGAGGGCCGGAGTTTGCCACATAGATACACTTAAATGTGCTATTCTTAGTTCTATAATGGCATTGTAGTACTTTCAGGTGTACAGTAATTCATACAGTTTCATTACATACAGGGAACTACATGACAGGGACACACACACCAGCTAGGGAACTACAAGTCCCAGCATGCCCTCATTGTCCCTGTACAACAAACAGATATTGCCGTTCCCTGGGTGATATGTGTGTGTGTGTGTGTGTGGCGGGGGGGAGGAGGTTGTACAGGGACAATGAGGGCATGCTGAGACTTGTAGTTCCCTAGCTGATATGTGTGGGGGGTACAGTTCCATGACAACAAGTCCCAGCATGCCCTCATTGTCCCTGTACAACACCCCCCCCCCACACACACACATATCACCCAGGGAACTACAAGTCCCAGCATGCCCCCATTGCCCCTCTGCACCCACACATATTACCCAGGAAACTACAAGTCCCAGCATGCCCTCATTGTTCCTGTACGCTTCCCACTTATCATCCAGGGAAATACAAGTCCCAGCACGCCCCTATTGTCCCTATACACCCCCACATATCACCCAGGAAACTACAAGTCCCAGCATGCCCTCATTGTCCCTGTATACCCGGGGTATTCATAAAAAATGTAATGCCCTTTACATGTGGTGAATTACCCGTATAACCAGAGTGGACGTTTATATAATGGGGTGTTTATATGATGGGGCGGTGGGGGGGCGCAAAAACAAAAT
The DNA here is from genome assembly GCF_000935625.1 of Nanorana parkeri. Classification (NCBI taxonomy): domain Eukaryota; kingdom Metazoa; phylum Chordata; class Amphibia; order Anura; family Dicroglossidae; genus Nanorana; species Nanorana parkeri. Next base: position 85,629 of record NW_017308821.1, on the reverse strand, counting down.
GTCTGCCCCGGGCGCCTATAACTCTGGTTACGCCACTGTGGCTCCTCTCTAAGATAAATAAGGTTAATTTATTTAATTGTTCCTCATTGCTGAAGTCCATCAACCCCCTTATCAATTTCATTGCCCTTCACTGGACTCATTCCAGTTGCAGAATATCCCTTCTATTGATTGGCGACCAAAACCAGACTGCGTACTCATACTCAGGTGCAGAAATGTTAGATAAGTGATACCCTAAATTTGGTAATTAACATTTGTAAGGATGCGAGCTTGCAGGACCCTTCAGGTCCCTCCTCGGGCTTTATGCAGTTTTAAAAATAGCAGAACAATTTTCAGAATTGTATAAAGTCTAAGGAAGGGAGCTGAGCGGTTCCAAAAGTTTGATTTTTTATTAATATAAGTTAGCCAATCAAGAGTATCACTTAACCTCCAAACTTTCTGCATGAATTAATGGCTAACACAGCACATGGCTGTCTTCAGCAGACAAAGGGTTACTGGGGGGAGGGAGGATCTCACGTTACAAGGAGGCCAGCTCACACTTTACATTTCAAAGCCTCCATTCATGCCCAGTGTATAAGACCGCTGCTCTGAAGTCGTATCACGTGTTAATATCCTTCTCCAGAATGGAATCTGCTGACCTGAAAGAGGAGCTGAACTGCTCCATCTGCCTGGGCCTTTATACGGAGCCCATATCGCTGAAATGTGGACATAACTTCTGCTGGGACTGTATTGTGACCGTGCTGGATACACAGAAGTCTGGAGATTATTCCTGTCCTGAGTGCAGGGAGATGTTTACCGAGCGCCCTTCCCTGGAGAAGAACAGGAAGCTGTGTAACATCGTGGAGCACTTCAGATCCGCTCACCAGGAGGAAGTAGAGGTCTTGTGTACGTACTGTGACCCTCCTGTCCCAGCTTCTAAATCGTGTCTGCACTGCGAGGCCTCGTTCTGTGAGAAGCACCTGAGCAACCACAGCAAGTCAGCGCATCATATTTTAATTGAACCCACCACATCTTTTGGAGATAGAAAATGCTTCACACATCAAGAGATGCTGAAATATTACTGCACAGAGGATAGAGCCTGTATCTGTATGTCCTGCTGGGTGGCTGGAGACCACAGGGGACACCAGGTGGAGCTTCTGAAGGAGGCCTCTGAGAAGACGAAAGAGGAACTGAGAGAATTAATAAACGAATTGGACTCCAAGAAACAGGAGATTCAGAGGAGAATCCAGAATCTGGAAAACCACAGGGCACAAGAGGATGGAAAAACAACTGCTGTTGTCAGGAGAGCCGTTGAGCTGTTTAGAGAAGTCAAGAAACAGTTGGATGATATAGAGAAAAGGGTTCTGCTGGAGATGTGCAGACAGAAGAAGCAGATCTCACAGTCAGTCTCTGATCTGATCCAGCAGCTGGAGGAACAGAAGGACGAGTTGTGCAGGAAGATTCATCAGATGGAAGAACTGGGTAACATCCAGGATCCATTAACTTTCTTGAATAAGGCACCTAAAAGGGATGACATGAGTCCTGAGACAGGTGACACCATCAGCGACGTAAGGAATGTTGGCTGTCTGGTTGAGGGAATCATCTCAAAGATGCTACAGAGAGGACTTTGCGGCTTTCATCAAAGTCTGAGGGATCTGATGACAAAGAGACAATTTTCAGTGCTGGAGAAATCTGACGTTTTGCTGGATATAAATACTGCTCACGACAACCTCATAATAGCAAAGAAACGCAAGAGAGCCACTCACATTGACAACGGTGTCAACAGGCCGGATGGTCCAAAGAGGTTTAAAAGCTGCCAGGTATTAAGTATAGACAGCTTCACATCCGGGACACATTACTGGGAGGTTGATGTGAGCGAAGCAGAGGAATGGCTGATCGGGGTGGCCACTCAAAGCATGGAGAGGAAGATAAAAGGAAATGAATCTTTTATAGGCTATAATGACAAGTCATGGAGTCTGAGTCAAAGAGCTTCAATTCTTCAAGTCAGGCACAAGAACATTGTTACAAATATAGACTCCAAATCTTTACTGAAGACTGTCGGGATCCATCTGGATTATGAGGCCGGGCGTCTGTCCTTCTACCAGCTGTGTGACCCCATCAGACACCTCCACACCTTCACCGCCACCTTCACTGAACCCCTCTATCCCGCTTTCTACATGTTTCCAAAAAGCTCCATCAGAATTATAAAGTAAATACCATAACAGACTGAGAAAGCGGAGTTACAGTTTTAATTGCATTTTCATATATTACTATAAAAGGTAATTTTCTGTCATTTAAAATACATATATCCAAATTTTGTTTCTGTTATGGATTGAGTAAGAAAGTAATAGAACCTGTTAGAAGAAAACGGATATTATTTTGTAGATTCACCATCTCTATTATTCTTGGTGACCAAAACAAAAAGTGATGAGAAATCCAAAATGTTTAAGTTGTTACCAGAACAAAAGGCGCAGGTACATTTTTTCAATGGGGACAATCTGGGTTCCTGTTCAATCGGAGTTCCCCCTCACTTTGGAGAGATTGCCTCTCACTTCCTGTGGCATCTCCAGGACAGGAAGTGAAGGACAATCTCCTCAATGGCATTTAGGCAGCAACAAATAAACTTACAAGTTGTTTTTTTTTAACCCTTTCCCTATTCTAACAATAACTAACAAAAACATGTTTTTGCTATACATACATTGTAACTATTATAATGGATATGAAGATCAATGTTTCACTCTTCCCAATTCCATCCAAACCAAACAAGAAAAGCATTTGGCTATGCAGACACTTAAACTGTTTTCATGGTTGTGAAAATTAAATGCTGGCAACATAAACAGGACTTCTAAGAGATCTTATGTTCCCTTTATTTGGGTTGTTATAATCCAGTGAGTATTTGTACAATTCTATGGTTAATGATTATAAATGCTCTGTAGTCTGTACACAAATTATAAATGCTCTGTAGTCTGTACACTTCCATAGCATTTGGCTATGCAGACACTTAGGGCCTGTTCACATGATATCAGATCCGGATCAGGTGCGGATCTGCAGATGCGGTGCTACTGATGCAGTGCGTTTTGGCCGCGTTTTGCATTTCCGGTCCGTTTCCTGACCGTACAAAATGTGACATGCAGTATTTTTTCTGTCGTAAGCTGAACGGACTGCGCACTGTAGAACTGTAGCCCAAAAAACACATAGGGATACATTGGGATGCATTTTTAGTGCAGGAGCGTACGGATCAGGTCAGCACAGAAAACGGACGTCGTGTGAACAGGCCCCTAAACTGTTTTCATGGTTGTGAAAATTAAATGCTGGCAACATAAACAGGACTTCTAAGAGATCTTATGTTCCCTTTATTTGGGTTGTTATAATCCAGTGAGTATTTGTACAATTCTATGGTTAATGATTATAAATGCTCTGTAGTCTGTACACTTCCTTTGTGGATCACACTTGTTTGCAAATGTTCATTCTTCTGCCAGTAAACCTTTCTGCTTTCTAAAAGAGGTGTTTGTCTCATTATGTGTAAAGCTGCCCATACACCTTACAACCATCGCACGACTTTCGTATGACCTGCCCATCATGGACAGGCAGATCGTACTTGCGATCATGGCAAGTCCTCCCCGCTGAGGGGAGGGCTTGCAGATGATTGCAATGGTGAGCGGGCAGTGTGCGCTTGCGCACCTCGGGTCATGCGGCTTTCATCTTGCGATCGCGCTACCAACACGCCGACAATCGCACGATTTTCGGCGGGTTTTCTAGCGTGCTCGTTATACGAAAATCGTACGACCGTACAGTAAATCCGGTTGCACGCTGCCCATCAACCTTATGATTATCGTACGATCGCGGGATCACCGTACGATAATCGTCAGGTGTATGGGCACCTTAAGGTGTTACCTTTGGATATGTAGCAGGTGTCCTATAAGATAAAAGTGGTAAGCAATGATAGAAGGCGAACCCAAATTTCAGTTCATTCCGATAGCAAATATTGGGATTGAGTTACTAAAGGTAAATAGGATGTTCAGTTTTTCCAAAAAGCTCCATCAGAATTATAAAGTAAATACCATAACAGACTGAGAAAGCGGAGTTACAGTTTTAATTGCATTTTCATATATTACTATAAAAGGTAATTTTCTGTCATTTAAAATACATATATCCAAATTTTGTTTCTGTTATGGATTGAGTAAGAAAGTAATAGAACCTGTTAGAAGAAAACGGATATTATTTTGTAGATTCACCATCTCTATTATTCTTGGTGACCAAAACAAAAAGTGATGAGAAATCCAAAATGTTTAAGTTGTTACCAGAACAAAAGGCGCAGGTACATTTTTTCAATGGGGACAATCTGGGTTCCTGTTCAATCGGAGTTCCCCCTCACTTTGGAGAGATTGCCTCTCACTTCCTGTGGCATCTCCAGGACAGGAAGTGAAGGACAATCTCCTCAATGGCATTTAGGCAGCAACAAATAAACTTACAAGTTGTTTTTTTTTAACCCTTTCCCTATTCTAACAATAACTAACAAAAACATGTTTTTGCTATACATACATTGTAACTATTATAATGGATATGAAGATCAATGTTTCACTCTTCCCAATTCCATCCAAACCAAACAAGAAAAGCATTTGGCTATGCAGACACTTAAACTGTTTTCATGGTTGTGAAAATTAAATGCTGGCAACATATACAGGACTTCTAAGAGATCTTATGTTCCCTTTATTTGGGTTGTTATAATCCAGTTAGTATTTGTACAATTCTATGGTTAATGATTATAAATGCTCTGTAGTCTGTACACAAATTATAAATGCTCTGTAGTCTGTACACTTCCATAGCATTTGGCTATGCAGACACTTAGGGCCTGTTCACATGATATCAGATCCGGATCAGGTGCGGATCTGCAGATGCGGTGCTACTGATGCAGTGCGTTTTGGCCGCGTTTTGCATTTCCGGTCCGTTTCCTGACCGTACAAAATGTGACATGCAGTATTTTTTCTGTCGTAAGCTGAACGGACTGCGCACTGTAGAACTGTAGCCCAAAAAACACATAGGGATACATTGGGATGCATTTTTAGTGCAGGAGCGTACGGATCAGGTCAGCACAGAAAACGGACGTCGTGTGAACAGGCCCCTAAACTGTTTTCATGGTTGTGAAAATTAAATGCTGGCAACATAAACAGGACTTCTAAGAGATCTTATGTTCCCTTTATTTGGGTTGTTATAATCCAGTGAGTATTTGTACAATTCTATGGTTAATGATTATAAATGCTCTGTAGTCTGTACACTTCCTTTGTGGATCACACTTGTTTGCAAATGTTCATTCTTCTGCCAGTAAACCTTTCTGCTTTCTAAAAGAGGTGTTTGTCTCATTATGTGTAAAGCTGCCCATACACCTTACAACCATCGCACGACTTTCGTATGACCTGCCCATCATGGACAGGCAGATCGTACTTGCGATCATGGCAAGTCCTCCCCGCTGAGGGGAGGGCTTGCAGATGATTGCAATGGTGAGCGGGCAGTGTGCGCTTGCGCACCTCGGGTCATGCGGCTTTCATCTTGCGATCGCGCTACCAACACGCCGACAATCGCACGATTTTCGGCGGGTTTTCTAGCGTGCTCGTTATACGAAAATCGTACGACCGTACAGTAAATCCGGTTGCACGCTGCCCATCAACCTTATGATTATCGTACGATCGCGGGATCACCGTACGATAATCGTCAGGTGTATGGGCACCTTAAGGTGTTACCTTTGGATATGTAGCAGGTGTCCTATAAGATAAAAGTGGTAAGCAATGATAGAAGGCGAACCCAAATTTCAGTTCATTCCGATAGCAAATATTGGGATTGAGTTACTAAAGGTAAATAGGATGTTCAGTTTGCAAGGGAATTTGCACTTTGCGTTGGAAGTTTCCCTTTAGCTTGGTGAATGTGGTGACATTTCAATTTGCAAAGAATACCCAATCATGTGCAAGGGAAGTAAAAACTTTTGCTTGCACATGATTGGCTGATGGAAGTCAGCAGAGCTTCACCTCATTCACTAATAGTGCTCCCTCAATGGTGTCTGTGGAAGGAATTGTGCTCCATCAATGGTGTCTTTGGCAGGAACAGTGTCACATGAATGGTAGAGATGTCCAGTTCATGAACGAATCGTTCTTTTGAATCGATTTTATTCACTGAACTGGTGGAGTCGATTCAGCTGAGTGAGCCGATCCGTTTGCAGCAGCTCCGTGTGACGTATAGCAGAGACTCTAGCTGGCCAGCTTGTAATATGACCCTAGAGTGAAAGCCAGGCTTCTGCCAGCCCCTCCCCTCCCATCCCTGCAACCAATCACATCCGAGTCACAGTACACAGAGTCTAATCATATGAGTCGGCTGAGTCTAAGCCCTCGTTCACACCTGAACGTTTTGTAGCGCGTTCTACGCTCGACGAACGCTCTACAAAACGCTCAAAAATATAAATCCCATTGTATTCAATGGTCTCGTTCCCACCTTGGCGTATTTCCGCCCGTCCCGAACGCGCTACAAAACGGCCCACGCCGGAAAAGGTACAGGTACTACTTTGGGCCGTTTTGTTGCGCGTTTCCATTGGGATACAGCGAAGTAGCCTTCGGAAACGCGCAACTTTTTTACAGCGAATCGCAGTTAAGAAACGTGCGACAGACGCGCATATGCAATACGCCTAGGTGTGAACGAGACCTAAGAATCAAAAGAATCTACTAGTTAAAATCGAATCAGTTTACTTAGTTAGTAGACTCATTTGATTCTTTAACTCGGTAAACTCTTTTAGATTCTTTGAGTTAAAGAGTCCCCACCAGTAAAACAATACACGGAATCAATTAGCAGGTTGCAGCAGTGATAAGGGACAGAGAGAGTTTAGATCAGAGGAGATCCTCATTCAGATTGATGGTTTAACCCTTTAGAATCAAATTGGCTTCTCAAGGATATATATATAGATATATATAGATAGATATATATAGATATATATAGATAGATCTGTACCTTTAATATATATAGATAGATATATATAGATATCTATCTATATATATCTATCTATATATATTAAAGGTACAGACATCCCTTCTGAAACATCTGTCTCATTCAGTAGCTATATAATAAAATGAGAGAGCTGTCTTTTTTTAATAACATAAAAATACATTTAAACCTCCTTTTTAATTATATTATTTACCCCTCCAGTCCTGAGTTTTTCACCCCCCCCATACTTGGATTTGTTTAGTTCCAACAACCATGACCTCTACAGTGGGGCAGATAATTACACATTTACAAAAAAAATAACAACATAATCTTTTTTAAATAAACAATTTTTGGTTTTAGTTTTTATTTATTTTATTATTTTTCACTTGACATTGTTTCACTTAAATTTATTGATAGCGTTAGGATCAATGTACCCCAGGAGCTGCCTGACACCTCTGATTCGAATCTTCTATGGAGGTTCAGACAGCTCCTGAGCTTCGGTTCACTGGCTTGTCAGCCGACTCAGCCAGTGAACCGAAGATTCGATTCATGAATCAGTTCTTTTGAATGAACTGATCCAAATGAACCGATTCATTTGAAAGATCCGAACTTCCCATCTCTAATAAATGGTGTCTTTGGAACGATTTGTGGCCCCTGTATGGTGTTCATGGCAGGAATAGTGCCCCATCATTGGGGTCAGTGGGAGAAATAGTGCCCCATCATTGGGGTCAGTGGGAGGAATAGTGCCCCAAGGGCCAGTTAAAGGCAAGGAAAGGAGGTAGGGCAGGAAAGGGGGGGTGATCGAGTGCCCCCC